>NC_079202.1:55472208-55740946 GCF_026745355.1 Beta vulgaris subsp. vulgaris | reverse complement strand
CCTCCTCTTCCTTCCCTGCGCTCCTCCCTCCCGTCCGCCCATTCCCCTTTCCCCATCTCTCTCCCTACCTCCGATCTCTCCGCTCCCTCCTCGCTCTCCCCTCCTCTCTCCCCCAGCTCTCCCCCTTCCCGCTCCCCCTCGCCCTCCCTCCGCCTCTCCCCCCTCCCCGCTCCCCCTCCCCTACCTCTCCCGCTCCCTCCCACTCTCTCCCTCCCCCCTCCCCGCTCTCCTCTCTCCATCCCCCTCTCCCGCTCCCCTCCCCACTTTCTCCCTCCTCGCTCCGCTCTCTCCCTCCCCTTTCCCCTCTCCCCGCTCCCCTACCCCCGCCCCTCCATCCCCATTCCCGCTCTCTCCCTGCTCCCTCCTCCCCTCCCCCCCCCCCCACTCTCCCCCTCAGAGACATGATATAAGCTTGGAATTTTATCTTTTCCAACCAAGAACCAATTCTCGATTTTTTTTCTATTTGATTTTTTTAAAAAAAAACAAAGAGTTTTCATTTGCCAACAATGTGAAACAATTGTGATTCAGGCTTATATCATGTCTCCGAATTTGTCCACTTTTAGACACCCCATAAATATACCAATAATGATAGCCAGCCCACGTTTGTTGTGAAGGCGGTGGATATACAAGCAGGAGCAGGTGTATAATAATGGGCAGAAGTTGTTGCTGTTAATGAAAATGATGATGATGGTGATGATGATGATGTGGTGGTGGTGGAGGATAAACTAATAATGGCGTTGAATTATATTCCTCCAAATCAATCTTTGGGTACTGAATTAAATCTGAATTAGAATTTGTAGCTGCAGATTCATTCAGATGATGATTAAAATGATGATGATGATGATGGTATTGGTATCCCATCATATGAGTCTCTGTATATGTACCACCTTGTGTATTACTCTCATTTAATTGCAACTCCTGATTATGAATTATGATGATGATGGTATCCTATCACATGAACATCTGAATTCGCATCATGTTCATGAGTTTGATGATGATGATGGTATCCGGTTATGTTATCATGATTTGTACTAACTATAGCATTATTATTATTATTAGCAATTACTTAATAGAAAAATCAAGAATCCCATTATGTTTACCTTCGTAATTACGGAAATCATAACTAACGAATCTGACAACCTCAGCCATACCAGATTGAATCAAATCCGTCAACGGAACTCGAACTTCTCCAATGTCACGAAGATTTATGCGCTTCAAACAGAAAGAACAAAAAAAAAAAAAAAAAAAAAAAAAAAACTTGATCATCAACAAATCGAAGAAGAAATCCGCAAAATTTCGAACCATGAAAATCAAAATTTACTCAAAATTGATAAATGAACAACTTACCGAATTTCCGATCACAAATCATGCGAGAAAATAAATATAACAATCAATAAAAAAACATCAATTGAAGGATTAATATTGAGTAATCAAGATGAAATTAACAGATTAGAGGCACAAAGTTTTGTGCGAGAGGATAGAGAATATACTCCCTACAGAACAAAGTTTTACAGATTAACAGATTAATAAAGTTTTGTGCGAGAGGATAGAGAAGGAGATCTTAAGTATGTAGGTTGAGGCGGTTTACAACGGTAATATTTGACGCCTGTGTATTTTTGTTCTGTTCAAAGTTATGGGACCAGTGGTCTATTGGTTTTGCTTCACATCTTTGTACAAGATCTAATTCTAGTTATATACTAAAATTTAATTACTAAATTAAGTTATATTTGATATTATTATTTTTAAGTAAGATATAAATAAATAACATAAGTACTTAAAAGTATTTGCGGCTTAAAAGCTAGTTTATATATATTAAAGTTTTAACCACTAATCAAATAATATTTAAATTTTTTATTTCTAATTTGGACGGTCTTCATAGATAAAGAATATACTAAAAAAAAAAACTCCAATATACACGAAAAAAACATAGCCATGTGAAGTCTTGTTTGATTTTTCTTATTGTGTACATTAGGAGAATGAAACTTTTATAGCAATCGTGTATTGGAGAAATGGGAAATCTAATAAAGGATGGAAGGAGTAATTTTAAAATATCTCTATTCTATATGGGAAGTGGGGTAGGACACCAAAATATTAGAAATCCCATTTTACCCTCATAACATCCCTATTCTAACTACTTACTTTAATGAAAAAATAAAAAATAAAACTACCTAATTAATTTAAAAAATAAAAAAATATTACAAAAAGAAAACCATCAACAATTCAAATATTCCTAATTTATTAGAAATAATTAATAATTAATTTAATTTTCTTCATCTCCTAAAAGAAATTAATTTTCTACGTATCTTCGCACGCATCGCGTGCATATAAAAACTAGTAACTAGTAATTTTTGCACGCGATGCGTGCGAAACATAGCGGTGATTTTGTACATTTTTTGTTTTTAAAAATCTAGAAGTTACCTTCACTAAAAAAAATGTAGTAGTTTTTTTAGGGAAAAGAAAATCTAGTTGTCACATTAGAGCTTTTTTTGAAAAAAGTTTTATGACTTTTTTCCCTCGTTAGTTATCTTGGAAGAATAAAAATATAAGGGGTATTTTACGAAATTCAAGTTGACACCAAAGTATTGATCACTATAGATATATAACGGCTCTTTAACTAGCCCCGTGGAGTTATAAATTTCATGGGGTGCTCGTGGGGGAGGTGGTGGTGGTGGTTGGGTAATTAGGGTTAGGCATTAGGGTTGAGATCGGGTGAAAATCCTTTTTTTTGTACTATTATACGAGAGATGAAAAAACAAGTTGATTATGTTTCTTTTGACGGAAAAAGATATCTTAAATATAAAGTTTAACATTCAAATGTTCGATAGTACTATGAAATTTGATTCCCTTCTGTTTACTCCCTTCAGAACAAATTAGTTAGCCAATTTGACATTCAATTATGGGTGATGATAATATCTAAACCTGTTTATATTGAAGATACATAATATACAGTTTTTCCTTACAAGTTACAATAGGCATTTTTTGTTTGGTTCTTGGCTCTCAAAAGCCAGATTTTAGTTGCTCATATAATTCCCATAAAAGAATCCCAATCAATGTATCTCTTGCCAAATCTTTAAGGAATTTATTGATGCAAGCATTAGGAACAACAACACCAACTTTTTCCCCAGCTATGTCGCGAAGGCGTAGATTACCCTGGTCTGAAACAAGTGCATAAGGCTATGTTCAGTTCACCTGAAATTTTCTGATCTGAACTTATCTTATCTGATCTGATCTGATCTGAACTTATTTTTTCTGATCTGATCTGATCTGAACTTATTTTTTCTGATCTGATCTGATCTGATCTGATCTGATCTGATCTGAACTTATTTTTTCAACAAGATCTTATCTTTTATAAAATATATTATTACTATTATATTATTACTTTGTAAATCATTATTATGCAATACATTATAAGATCTTCTTTATAGTGTTACTATTATTATCATTTTATTTCTATTACAACTTTTATACAACTTTTATTATTAATAATAATAATTATTATTATCATTATTATAAGAACAACAATAATAATTATAATCATAATTATTATTATTACTAAAAATAATTATATAACTCAAGTCATTATTTTATAAGAGCACTTATACAATGTTTTACACTTTCCCTTAAAAAAAAGTTTCACACTTGAGAAGTTGGCAAACTGAACTCTTTTTTTTTCCATATAAAATAGAACAAGATATACAAACAACTATGACTTGAGCAAAAAATAAATAAATATCGTGCAACTTCAAATAGCTAGAGAGATTTGGAATTCGGTAGGAAGATGTATACCGAATCTAAATTTATAATTTGTATCTCACACTTAGCTTATTTTGAAATGTAATCCGAACTTAGTAGTTTCGTTGTCATGAATTTGAGATATCATATTTTATATATTTCTTATTTTTGCGTCAATCTTATGTTCTTAACACGTGGCTTTTAATTTTCTATTATTTAATAACAACAAAATCACTCAATTCAAGTGTCCCTTTCCTATTACTCCTACCACCCTCTTACCGTTATTTACAGCTTTAGGCTCCATTTGATAGGGCGTAAAACATTTTTCCGGAAAACTATTTTCCTCTATTTTTAGTTTTACATCGTTTGGTTGGCAAAAGAGTGTAAAACCATTTTCCCTTGGGGTAAAATTACTCTCCCAATGATGGAAAACCATTTTCCTTTCAAAATGAAGGGAAAACTATTTTCCTTATCTCTCTTGTACACTCCTCTCACTACCTCCTTACTTTCCCTTTAATTTTCCTTTCATTTCATCATTTTTCTTACATCCAACCAAACAACGGAAAACTAATTTTGGAATTGTGTTTTCCATTGTAAATTGTTTTCCATGAAAATCATTTTACACTGAAAATATTTTACGCCCTACCAAACGGAGCCTTAGTGTATGTATCGAAATCAAAATGGCCTATTTGGTAGACAATAATATACTGTATGTGATAATCACAATGAAGTCCTAAGTAGATAATAGATTCATGAAGAAAATCTTATCCTAATGTCTATTGTCATTTTTCAAAAGAAATTATGTATTCTAAATTTTTTCCCTTCACAATATTTGTATTGACATCCACTATCCCGCGTCATTTTAGAGGTGGTATTGGTGACTAATATCATATTTGTGAAACAAAACACTATTTGAGGATGCCATAGAAATTGGCATTGGCGTAAAAATCCTCTTTGCGAATACATTACTATTACCACCAATTATTACAGACTATTAAACAATTTAAGAAATGGATATCAAAACCATGAAGTGGCAAGGATGACCTTCACATTTTCTCTAGATGTATCTGATGAAGATGTGATCCCACTGACAACCGAACCCACTAAGCTAAGCTTTTCACCCCATTTCAGTGAGTTCCTAGGAATATGACATGCGTTGTGTCTAGCATATATAACCAGATCACTATCCTAATTAGATTGAGGTTATTAAATGTAAAATATCCCATATAGATGTCCAAACTGTTGCACTTCCACCAGAAAAACATGTGATTCTCTTCATTATAGGTTCATTTATACCCAAATTCCTTGGTGAGAATGATTCGTAATAGAAACTTACATGAAAAAACACATGTTGGTTAAAGAAGATGAATAACTTTGGATAATCCATGTCAGATTACATTGAATATTTTCACCACTCTCTCTATATCTCTATTATATAAGGCAATACATGGGGAATATCAAAAAATTGAAAAAGGAATAAAAGAAAAAAAAATAGGGGATAACTAACTAATTAATTTGAATGAAAAAAGGGGGGAAAGTTAGATATTTAAACTGTACATCAGTTTTTTGAGAAAACAAAATTGTAAAGACAGTTTTTCTATCCAATTAAATTTATTTTCTACTTCATATATTATCACACGTTATCGCACGCATTGCGTGCAGGTAAGGCTAGTATAATATATAATGTAACTAGAAAGCAACTGTAACATTTCATATTAGCAAAGAAAGAATTTTATACATACACTAAATATATACTTCCTCCGTTTCTAAATAAGTGCAACATATCTTGTTTTCACGTTTGCCAATACATTATTTTAACCATTAATAACTTCAATTATCAATAAGTAAAAATTATAAAAAGTTGATATTAAAAAAATTCACATTCAGACGAATCTAACAAGATCCCACATGATTATGTTTTTCCTCAAATGTAAATCACCAAAGCTAATTAAAGTTTAAACTGTGAATAGTAAACACTATGCAAATGTTGCACTTATTTAGAAACGGAGGAAGTATGAGTAATGTACTACAATGATAGATTGATAGCAATTCACTTCATGTATCATATGTTTGCTTCAGCATAAGATTGTACAATATATAAACTACTAGTGTTTATAAGTTGAAAGAAACTAGTTCAAGTGTATGGCTAGAATATAAATTCTTGAGCATAATCTGAATAACCTATTGCTCCAATATTTCTCTCAAAATCTTCTTGCTTTCTCCCTCTATCATTAAGATCTGTGTTCACAACAATGGTGGAAGTCTCCATTGTATTAGAGCCTACAATTGTATTTTCTTCTTCAATCAATTAAAAATATTATTAGTTGTCCTCATCTTCAATATTCTGAAATTGTATCCATTTATATAATGTTTGTCATAAATTCAATCTCTTCCTAAAACATGATTATACAGTCATTGTTCATTTGAATTCAGATAACAAACCACAATATACTAGAATAAGTTGGCTAGCTAGATCAACATGATAGTTGAAGTTTTCTTTGTTATTGTAACATAATAGCTGGGTAATCACCCAAATCCCCATAGTTGAGTCATCCACAAAATCCATGTAGTTGGGTACTTGGGTTATCACCCAAATTCCTATAGTTAGGTAATCACCCAAATCCCCATAGTTGGGTCATTGCCAAAAGGCATAGTTGGGTCATCATCGAAAGCCCCATAGTTGGGTCATCACCAAAAGGCATAGTTGGGTCATCATCGAAAGCCCCATAGTTGGGTCATGATAAGAGGTTTTTAGTGTGTCGTTAAGGCACTAAGAACCGCTTTCCAAACAATATTTATAAGTCCTAACAAGCAATTACTAAGAGAATAGTAAGGGCAAGTCAAGGGTCGATCCACAGGGAAAATGGGATTGATTAAAGTCTATCAAGTCCAGACTACCTAATTGAAAGGTATTTGGGGTTTGAAAGATGTTTGGTAACAATTAAGACTAAGTAACAACTAGAACAAGCAAATATCACGAGTTTAAATATCAAATAAAAGACACTAGAGTTAAGGTTACTAGTATGAATAAGAACGATGATGATTGTTAATGCGATTGTGAAGCAAAAAGACGATTATGCAAGGTTTAGTTCTCCTCTAAAATACTCGAGTCCTCTCTCGAATGGTCCTCAAGAGTAATCACTTAATCAATCAACTAAATCCTCTCTCGAATGGTCTTTAGTTAATTGATTAAGAGATTCAATAAGTTTGGAAAACCCTAATGAAGGATCCCCTTAATTTCCATCCAATATCTTGGTTAGAAATTAAGTTGATTCTTGGGGATGATAAAAGAGTTCAAAATCGATTTAAGAACATTTGAAATCAAAATACCAAAGTATAAATGTGATCAATATCTATCCTAAGGTCTCAAAACACCAAGATCAATGCATAAGCTTCTCCATACATCACAATCACATCAACATCATATTAAAAACCTAATTCATACTTTCACCCTAACCCTAGATTATGAAATACTCACTAATCATGGAGTTAAAGCAATTAAACAATGAATCTATGACTAATCTAAGGCTAAACATGATTAAGTAATAATTAAACTAATGTAAATCGAATTATGGACTAAGAGAATAAGATCTAGAATAATCAAAAGCAAGAACAAAGACGGAAAGAATGAAATAAAAACTAAAACTTTGAATTGAATTGAATAAAAAGTACCTTGAATGTATGGGAAATCACAAACTATGATCACTAATCTCAATTCTCAATGGAAACTAAAGTGTTTTCTCTCTAATACCAAACCCTAAAATATTCTCTGAAAACTAGAATGAAAGCGTAAGTCAAAATAAAAGTAAACTATCGTTTAATGAAGGCTCGGATTTTTCTTTTTCGGAAACGAAGGGTGCGGGCGCACCACAAGGAGGTGCGGGCGCACCAAGATGAGGTGCGGGCGCACCTCACCCTTCTGCCTCAAAACCAAAATCAGTCGTCGTACGGTGCGGGCGCACCAAAATAAGGTGCGGGCGCACCAAAATAGGTGCGGGCGCACCAAAACTAGGTGCGGGCGCACCTTTCTTTCTGATCTAGTCGGACAGTTCAACTTAAAACGAGTATAACTTCTTCGTTTTATATCCAAATCAAGCTTATGACCAGTTGTTGGAAAGATATCGAAACGAGCTTTCACCTCCAACTGAAATTACCTTCATCCGATTTTTGGTTTGAAAGTTATGTCCATTTGAAGTTCTCTGCTCAAGATTTTATTGTGCAATGTGCTCCTTTGTGCGAGCGGACATGGGGAATGGTGCAAGCACACCATTTCTCAATGTGTGCTTTATTTTCATTGCTACCTTTTCCAACATTACAAATCGTAGCTATCTTAGTAGTTTCACCTATATCAAGAACATAGCAAAACAAGGTGAAAGCAAATGTACTAGAAATTCGGTCAAAAATGACTAAAAATAGCAAAAATGTCACTATGATCAAGTATGATCAAGTGAATGAAATAGAAGGGAAAAGTGGGGAGAAAGAGGGAAGAAAGGGGAAAAAGGGGAACAAAAACAAGCCAAAAGGAGGTCATAAAGTGCATTAGAAACACACTTATCAGGTCATCACTCAAGAACCACCAAAATTGAAAAAGCCAACAGCCAGGCCCTGTTGAATATAATAAAACATTGAAAAAATCCTGAAATCGAGATTGAAAAACATGAAGTTTTGTTAAGCGAAATGGAGTATAGACCTCAATCAAACAAATAATGAAGAAAACTGAAATCGAACTTTCCCCAAAACCATAACTCTAGATATGTAAAGAAGACTGAAATCGAACTTTTCCTAAAAGCACACTTCCACCCTTGGTGTTTGCGTGTGAAAAAGATTCGCTTATGCATGAAAAGTAGAGTAACAAAAGAGCGGTTAATTAATCGAAAATGATCGAGGAAGGAGATGAGATAGGTGGAGATAGAACATAAGGAAGGAAGTAGTTCATCAAAGTTCAGGGGGAAAAATAGGAGAGAGAGAAAAAGATGGGTAAATTTTTTTTTTTGGTCAAAATAATTAATTCTAATAAATGAAATATTAATTTTTTAGGATTTTCTTATTAAGTTTTTGGAATTAACAAAATTATTTTAGGTATTTATCATTAATATTTATGATTTTAGTAAAAGAAATGAAAAAGAAAATGGCTTGCTGAGTTGGCAAAACATGTGGTGCATAGCCCATTTGACTTTGTTGACTTCAGTGGTCATAAATTTGGTATGATCATTAAAGAATCATTCCGCATTTTATCATTTATGGAAGCATGCCATCTGAGGTTATGATTAGTCTGGCAGCCAAGACAAACAAAGTCCTGGACCAATTTGTCTCAATGATAAAGCTATGTAAGTAGGGGTCTAGGGGCTAATTTATGTTGGCTTTAGTGGAATCAGTTGACCCCACTTAAATCTGTAAAAATTTGGCATTTTTTCTTATATAATTTGAGAGTTTTAGAAATTTTCTTGTAAAATTAATTGTTTGAAACCATTAAAAGATAATAATTTTATTTTGACTTCACTAAATATATTTTTTGAATCCGCCAAAAAAGACTAAATCTTAACTCTTTTAGAACATGTAAAAAGTCATTATTGATGCTATTATGAGTTATGACCAAAGGTCCCTATATAGTACATAATCTACATATGCATGTCAAATTGTCCAAAACTTCCAAATACCATAAGCGTGCAGAAACAGAGTCCCCCCAAATGAATTAAACCAGCAATCAGTTTTTGCTAGCAAAATTCTAAGTTATCGTTCTCATCTTAGACAAACAAATGACTGCTTTTTTAGCAGGAAAATGCATTACACGATTTCTAGACTTTGAACCATCACATTCACCACCATCATTAGTTTCATTAACCAAACCATCATGTGTTGTTGTACATGCATTGTTTCATCAGCAACAAAGAGTAAGCTCATCATCAATGTCTATGAATGGTTGCCAAAGTGACCCCAAAATTCCACTTGGGATCGTCGAAACACGATCTCTTCTTCCGATTTCATCATCACCTCTACTCGCCTTGAACCACCTTAACTCGGTCATCTCCGAGTTAAGGTCGAACCTCAAGTATTCCAATCTTCCCTCTGGTCTCATCCGCATCCAGGTAAATTTATGCTGTCAAATTATCTATGTTAGAACAGAACTAAGAAAATAGGATGCTAATTTTTTTGGCATTTGTTCAAAAGAAGTACGTACTTTTGCTGCATTTTAAGCTTTCCTAATTATTGGATGGATAACAGAACAATTTTATTGCCAAATTCGGATCATATGAGCTATACATTAGTATACATAGTTGCTAGTGTTATCAATCATGAAGTTAAGATGTAGATTGGGCACATTTTCAAACATGTAGAGGTATGGGGTTGTGACATGTCGAGTAGTACTGACTACTGTGTAATATCTTTTTCCTTATCCTTAAGAATCTCCTCCTTGTGGTGCAGAAATTAGAATGAAAGAAACACATACGTAGCCGATCTTATTTGTGTTGTATATAGACCTGATTGTTGGATCAAGTAGGCAAAAGCTTATTTAACATAAAACAACGACACGAACCTGATATGAAAATGAATGCGTTTTGGATATAACATGTTATAGCATAATTTATTGTGTAATATGCTTAATGATATACATTTCAACAAAAATGACATGGACTATACGTATATGAATCTTGTGTTATTTTGACATTTATAATTTGATGCCATTTGATTATTTTTTTTAGCGGTGGTTTGTCTATTGTTACATTATAAATTATGTTTACATCCAATAATTTGTGTTTCAGAATATTGGATTGATGTGAAATTTTTATTCCAAATAACCTTGAGCTACAATAAGCAAATATATAAAGTAAATAGATCATTGAAGTTGCTATTGCTAAACTGAATTGTACTTCCTCTATGCTCTATCCTTAAATACTCCTTATTCTATTGTTTTTCATCTGTCCCAAAATAATCTTTACATTTTTAATAGTTCCAACATTTTTATTTTTACATTCGCCAATACACAAATTCGATTATTAAGATATCTATTTATCTATATGAGAAAATTATAAAAAGTCAAAATATTGCGACTATTAAAAAATTAAAGGTACTCTTATCTTATACTCCCTCCGTTTTATTTTAATTGTTACACTTTAATATTTTACACTATTCACAAATTTCACTTTGACCATCATTTGTGATTTATACGCGGATGAAAATATAATCATGTGGGATCTTGTTAGATTCATCATAACATGCATTTTATTAATATGTACTTTTAATAATTTTTACAAATACAAAACTGATGATATATGTCCTCAAAGTTTTGCATTGACATGCGCGAAAAGTGTAATTGTGTAGATTAAAATGAAACGGAGGGAGTATATGCTAAAGTTTGTATTATAAATCAGTCACAATTTCGCAGTCAAAGTAAGTTTACGAATAGTGCAAAAGTTAAAATATTGCAACTATTAAAAACTAAGAGCACTCTTAATATATGAACCCAAAAAAAATGGTTCATCCTTCTCTCTCTTCATTTATCTCTTCTTCATATCATTTTCACAAACCATTCCAATTTCACTTCTTAACCATATGATGTGAGTCGACTCCGAGTTTAAGCTAATTCAACTCGACTCGTTAGCATTTCGAGTCGAGCTCAAGCTCACTCGAGTTGAGTTTTTACCGAATTGAGTTTTCATCGAGTAGATTTCTTGTAGCTTGCAAGTGACTCATGCTAAAAGCAATTGTAAGGTAGAAAAATGTTGAATTTAGGTACTTTCTGCGATTGATAATTGGATATTCAAGCTGCTCACGAGTTTTCGAATCGAATATCGAGTTGCTCAACTCGACTCGCCAATATCTCGAGTTGAGCTCGAGTTCAATTCGAGCTCACTCGAGTCAAACTTTGACCGAATCGATCTCAATTAACTCGCGAGTTGTCTTATCTCATTTACACCCGTAGTCGGTTGGTAACTTTGGCGGACACTCACATTGGACCCATTCTCATATAAAAGCAATATCTTTTTAAGGTAAGAGGAAGTCCTTTAATTTGCAACGAGAGAGAATTGGGGATTCTTCTTTGTAAGGGACGAGACTCGATCATATAATCTTTAATATCGAATGTGATGCCAGCAAGCCCAATACCACTAAGTTATCACACGTTGCTCATATAAAAGCAATGTTATTTGAATGAGGGTGATTAATTTTGGAAGGTACCAATTGAGCAACCTATAGAAGCCATAGATTGGCTTAATGCACAACCTCACCACCACCAACTCCCCCGCGTTTTCTTCTCCGGTAGACGTCAAATCAACGGCTCTCATTTCTTTCTCAATGGCAACTCCAACGTTCATGATCTCATCAGCGTCGCAGGTGTCGGTGCTGCTGTCTATTTCCGCCATATTCACCCTTTTGCCTTCGACGATTGGAGATCTATTAAGAGGTAAGACAATAATCGCTAACCCTAATTTTCGATTTCTTTCAAATTTATTCTAGTTGTTATATTTTTGTTGTTATTTTCTGAAAATTCTGTTTACATATTAGTTTTTTAAGTTTAGTATTATGATATATTGATATATGTAGCATTGAATTTGTAGTCGAAACTGACATTATTTGACGAAACTCAATGAATTTTAAGAGTTCCTATTAAATGGTGGAGTTTATTTTTTATGATGCGTATCAGTAGTTGATTAGTGATTATCTAATCGAATAATGATGTTTATATTTGCTTGATAAGAATTATGCTGGATTTTTGCTGATTATTAGTTTGAAATTGTGATTGGTAACTAATTTCTTGACTAAATATTATTTTGACCTCCGAAATGCATGCTTAATCGCAAGTAACACAGACCATGTGATATAATCAACTGTGTAAAATGAAATGCCATAATTGCGTTGCACCCTGTATTCATATATGTAGTACCAGTCTGTTTATTAACTTTGAGTGGAACTTTATTCATGATTGCTAATTGTATACTGGAAAACATGGGTGATTTGAAGGTTCTTGTCAAAAAATTGTCCTCTAATTCGTGCATATGGGGCCATTCGTTTTGATGCAAAAGTTGATATTTCAAGAGAATGGGAGCCGTTTGGCTCCTTCTACTTCATGGTGCCTCAGGTAGACTCTCTCTATCTCTCTCTGGATGTCATAGTAAAATTTACTTGGTGCGTGTTAGTGGAAGCATTGTTATCAGGTATTATTTTAATATATTAGCAACCCATTGTTAGATATGAAATGACAGGTTGAGTTCGATGAGTTTGAAGGAAGGTCCTTGCTGGCTGTTAATGTTGCATGGGATAATAGCCTTTTGTGTCCTTGGGAATCAGCTATTGATTCCCTTCAAGCAACCTTGGACCAGGTAAACCTTTTGAGTAAGGCATGTTTTGTTTCAAACTCTGAGCTTCTTTAGAGCAAGTTTCATTTGATGTGACAGGTCAATTTTGTTATCTCCAAGTCGGATAAAGAAGTCCGGAAAACATCAATTGGGGTTGAAATATTGCACGTTCCCAACAAGAACAATTGGGTCATTGCTGTCAATAAAGCATTAAAGATGATTAGAAGTAGCTCAGCTCTCACAAAGGTCTCAAATTTGGGGAACTCTATCATATTGTAGTTTGATGTCCATTGCTAACAACTCAAGCCCTTTTACATGGTAGTGTTTATTCTCTATGTCTTAATGACTTTAACGGTTTTACCTTGTAATTTCATGGTACTAGGCTGTACTTGCACGTAGTAGCCGAATATATACTGCTTCTGATATTGACCCACTAGCATGGTTAGCTTGTTTACAGGTAATCTACTTTTCATATAAAGGTGCTATAGTAGTGGATCTAATGGTTTGAGTTTTATAACCTAGTTACTTGAACTATTTGTTGTAGGGGGAGGGTGATAATGCTTACCAGTTCTTGCTTCAACCACCCAATGCACCAGCATTCATTGGAAACACTGTATGTATCCTCTTTTCCGATCTATATTTAGGCGTTGGTGGTAGTTAGTCGATTTTGAGCTTTTAACAAGCACAACTTTCTTCTATAATAAGATTCCACGAAGAAAGATCATATACATCTTTATATTCTAGTAAGCTGACTTGTTTTAATTCCTTAATAACAAGATGAGCAACCCAATGAATACTTCACATAGACAACAGAGGGATAGCGTAACATTCTGAATTTGATGACTGATATAGTGCTTTTGCTTTACTGTTCTTTCACAATAATGGAAAGATGTCTCAGCAGATTTACGGAGCTCTTGACAAAAATTCCTATTTTAATCTCTTTGGAACAACCGAACAACCTACTATTAGGCTGAGTGCCCATTCTTCAGATGAACTCTATGGCTTTCACTATGGCCTTAGCCCTATATGATTTACCTCCTTTTCTTTCTAAGGTTGGGCTATCTGTCTTCTTTCTTTGAGGATGAGCTTCGCTCCTTTTCTGAAAATCTACTTCACTTAATTATTACTCAACCTAATTCATGTCTTGTTTTGTTTTCTTGAGAAAGCATCCTTGCCTGTTATTCCCTCTGCAAATAGCTTAGGCTGCTGAGTTGGTGCTGTTTGATCCTCAAAGACATCAATTGCCATGCTCATTTACGTTTTCTTGTGGCCTCTGGAAATTGTTCTGGGATAAAGTTGCTATTGTTCACTTTTTATGGCACTCATAGAGGTCTGATAACTTACTAAAAGACAGATTTTCGTATAGATAAGATCAGGCAACAAGTAGTACGTAGCTAAGCTCTCAACAGCAAAGTTCTATGTCTATAAATTCTCTATGAAGCATCCTTGCAATTTCATGAGCATTAGCTTCATAATTCTCTTATTCTCTGTGAAGTCTCTCACATTCCTACTTTGATTTACATGAACTAAAATCAGTTATTCTTGTTTGTATTGTTATTCTTGTTCAACCGAAATCAACCATAAAGAGGGATGTCCTGCATCGTTCTTTCACAATAATGTTGTTACAATTTCATGAGTGGGACTGAATATTGTTGATGGTTAAGCTTCAGCCATCATCTCAAAAAGATGTTTGTGATTTGTTCGTTTGTGCTGTTAGTAATCATGGCAAATTTATGTGTAGCCAGAGCAGCTGTTTCACAGAAAGAAGCTTAGCATCTCGAGTGAAGCATTGGCTGGAACCCGAGCTACATGTGGATCAATTGCTTTAGATCATGCGACTGGATTGGATCTTCTTTCCAGGTATTCTACTGAAACCCGCAATAATCCTATAACAATAAGTGTGTTTATCACTTTTCTCAGATGAGTCAGATCTGCTATAAATTCTTGCTCCCATCTTGATTGGGCCAACAAATTTTGTTTTTGTCATGTTGTTTGCCAGCCCTAAAGACGATTTAGAGTTTACAATTGTAAGGGAGTGTATAAGGAAGAAACTTGAGGTGAGTAATCTCTTTTATTAATGGATAAGCATGTGTTTATAAAGAAAATCCCCTATGTTGCAGTAAAAATGTATGTATTGGTCTATAATTTAGATGCTTTCAAGTGTCTCCATACTAGTTGGTTCAAATCTGAATTAATGATATTTTATGCGCGCATTCCATTTAATTTTCTTTACAGGATGTGTGTGACTCAGTGCTAGTGGATCCCCAAAAAGAAATTCGGAAGCTTCCAAGAGTTCAACATCTATATGCGAAATTAAAAGGGAGATTGAGAAATGAAGATGACGAGGTATATATACGAGCTGTCAGTAGTTTGGAATAATTGTCCTTTTTACAATCTGAATGATTCCCATCGTACGATTCCCATCAAACCTTATCGGTATACTCTTGTTGTCACTGAACTGCCCCTGTGTCCCCAAATGTTTGCTCTATTTCCTTTTTTGGGGTCAAAGTAAATTTTGATTGTGAAATACTGAGATCCCATTAATATATAGGAAGATAACGTTATCATGCTGGATCTTGTTATTAACATTAACTTATATTTTCAAAATATAACCTAATAATTTTTACTTGTAAATAATTTATGATATAAATGGTGGAATATGTGTCTTGGAAACTGTGAAAAAGCAAACAGAGCAAACAATTAGTGGTAAAGGGTGTAGTTCGATGTTCTGAATTATGTTTATCCTGTTCATTATATTATACTGTTATTCCTCTCTTAAAAGTTAATTCAGCAGCTCTATATAAAATTGGGACCATTTAATGAAGATTTCATAGAGAGTATGAGGATTAAAACTTTGGGTTGCTCGGACTTGAAGTGTAATCCCCCCCCCCCCCCCGCCCGAAAAGGAAAAAAGAAAATATTTTTTTCCAAAAGGAAATAGAGGAATCTAATTGCAGACATAGAGCGTATAGCTTTTGCTTTTAAAATGGTAAAACAGCTTTAGAGATGCAGAGGAAGCAACTTAGAAGCAAGATCTCAGTGATGAATGTAGTTGTTGAAGCGATTTATTTAAAGGGTTCTGGCTTTTGGAAGAAATCCTGTCGTTCTTGACAGTCATGTACATGCACAATATTCAAGCTAGCCGTGCTTGGCAGCTTTTGCTGCTTTTATAAATTCAGATGCTTGGCTGGAAGTAGACTTTTAACTCTCTTTGGAGAAAATGTGGTGCATGCATTAAATCTGGCTACAAGAAATTCTGCTAGATCAATGCTTGAAAAGAAAGTAAAATGCAACGTTGCTAGTCTGGTTGATGAGTCTTGGTCCTGGAACATACTTTCTTTCAGGCCTTTAAGACTTGAGAGGATTGGAAAGAAATTTGCTTCAGTTTTTTGTGACTGAATTTGAGGATGGCTGCATTCTGCTGCAATTTCAAGCTAAATGGAAATTGTTAATCAATTGGAGGTTTACTATATATGTGTCTCCTTGTTGAAATTATATGCACAGCAAGTTAAAGTGAGGGTTCTGTAGTCATATCCTGGAGATTAAATGCTTTTGTAGAAATTCAAGGTTTTCATCCCAATCTAATCTCAGGAAATTCTGAAAAAGTGGAGTTTATGTTTATTTTTGTAGCGAATAGTGGAGTTTTTTATGTAATGATGATGGTGTCATTTTGTTTCATCTGTGGGAGGAATTGCCGATTTGCTGGAACATTTATCCATTGGTTCTTGTGATGTTCTGGTGCTGAAATATGCTTTACTACGTCATACCTTTTGCCTGATTTAGTCAGCAGGCAGCAATATCATGCAGTTAAGTTTGAATTCACCGCCAAAGAAGGCTTGTTCACCAACAGGAAGTCAGGGAGGTCGCTTCTTTCTAATATTACTCTTGAAACCCATTCTGCAAATATTATCAGCAATCTGCAGATTAGAGTAAATGAGTAATCTCACAACTCAGAAGCGAGAGCTAGGCTGGTAAATGATGTCTCATCTGTTGCAACTTGATTATCTTAGAATTCAGCGGACTGAGAGAACACTTTCTGATTTTATTTTAGCTAACAAGCAGTACGCAACAAGTGAATGCATTTTTTAGCGGCTTTTGTCTGCCTGTTCTTTTAGATTTTGTGCTGGGCTTTGAGCTTGTGGGTCTTTGGGAAATAAGTCCCCACAAATAACTTTCTTCATCCCAACATTATTGTCCTTGTTTCTGTTTTAGCTTGTCCCATGTTGGGTGCCCTTAATCTATTTGATGAAATTTGGGCATAAGGCGACAGTGCCAATGTCCAAAGCAGCTTTAAATGAAACAAGAATTGATGGGTTGCAATTATGTTTGTCAGCTACAACATATAATTATATTTTACCGAGGAAAGTTTTGTAAGTAGTTAAGTACATTTCTTACTTATTTGTAAGTAATTAAGTACAGTTCTTACCATAGTTCGAAAATGCAGTTTCGGTCACGATCGTAGTAACGTTCACGGTGATACGGGAACGGGGATGATGCGGTTGTTGTACCGCCAAATATCAACTTAAACAATAAGATATCCCTAAAATTCGCCTAAGCACAGTTTTTTTAACACCTTGACAATGTGGGTAATATCGGTTCAGTAGATGTGAAAACCTTTACGACACGGGCGATACGATACGATACGATGCGGCCTTGTTTTGATACAATGTTCCTTACTTGTGTGTGAGCGTAAGTGTATGCATGCATATAATGAATAATTAAGTATACTGATTATGTTAATTGCTTTCTTACTGATTTTCAGTTTGAGATTTTATCTTCTCTTCATCCAAGTCCAGCTGTATGTGGATTTCCCACTGAAGATTCCCGTTGCCTGATTGCAGAAACTGGTATTTTCGTAAGCTTGGACACTTTTGTTGTACTTAATACCTATTATTTATTTTATTTGTATTTTTGAAGTTTTATTTACTTAAAGTGGAATTTCTGCTTTTCTGTACATCATATCAGAGAAACAGCAAGCGGCATGTTGGTTTATTAGAAATAATTTGGACTTCTATTTTTTCCTTCTTTTTTGCTAACAAATTCATTACATCCTAATCTTCCTGGGAGGTCACCTATTGATGTACTGTTTCGTTTGCAATTGTTCTCATGATACTGACTATCTCCTTATGTGTTTCTTCATTCTATTGGCAGAAAAGTTTGATCGAGGAATGTATGCTGGCCCTATCGGTTGGTTTGGAGGTGAAGAAGCTGAATTTGCTGTAGGGATTAGGTCTGCTTTAGTAGAGAAGGTATACTGTGATACTTTGTCTTATAAGCTCTTCTGATTGATAAGTATGAATTTCTGAGACTAGAACTTGGGGGCGTCTTTCCATTAGTTGAATTGATTTCCTTGTTGACTCATTTGGTTTGAGCTCTACTGTTGGCTTGAAACTGTTGCAAAATAATATTTCTGAGTTTAATTAAGATCAACAAAGGACCAACAATTGGTGATTCTTTCTACAGGGTCTTGGTGCTTTTGTCTATGCTGGAACTGGAATAGTTGATGGTAGTGATGCTTCCTTAGAATGGGAAGAATTGGAGCTGAAGATTATGCAGGTTTTCCCCCCTCTTTATCTTGATTTTGCTGCTTGACCCTATTGTTCCTACAATCTTTCCCCTTGGCTGCTGGCAGCCGATGAGATCCACATGACTTCTTAGCTTGTGTTCACATGCATTTGCTCATTTACCCAACATACCTATGCTTAAGAAATTGTTGCATTACTCCCTTCTCACTTTCCTTAGGACCTCTCTTACTAGAGGACCTCTGATAATGGTTTGCTTCATTTTGTGATAATTTGAAGCTTCCAATATAACATACTCCCTCCGTCCTCTATTAGTTTACCCCTTTCTTTGGGGCACATTTGCCGAGATACTAATTTGAACCTTAATATCTCTAATTTTCGATAAGCAAAAATTACAAAAAGTTGATATTTGGATAATATACATTGAGACGAATCCAACAAGATCTCACATGACTATATTTTTTCTTAAATACAAATTTCAAAAGATAGTCAAAGTCATGTATGTGAATAGTGTCAAAAGTCAAAAGGGGTAAACTAATAGAGGACGGAGGGAGTAGTTGATTACCAAAGGTTATTAATGTTAAAACTTAAAAATAGTTATAACTGATTGGTTTACTTATTCAGTTTCTTGTTTTTATGTACAGTTCACCAAGTTGTTAAGACTTGAGATTCCTCTCTTGCATACTGTGGCATGATTTCAGGTTCCTCTCTCTCTCTCTCTCTCTCTCTCTCTCACTGTGTGTGTGTGTGCGCGCTTCTGTGTCTTTTGTGTGTGTGCACCTGTATTCTTCTCCCATCTGTGCTGGAGTAGGGAGTAGTGGAATTAGGTGTTACTTAATTGTTATATTCTTTTATTATATTTCTGGTAATCAAAGGAACCTAAACCGAAATCATGGAATACAGCTATGCAACCTCAAACTAAGATTGTGAATCAATATGCAAAGGATCACTCTGCATCTATCAATCCCATGAAAGGTTGCGCTGACAATGAAGACAGGAAAAACTCTCAAAATAAAGTTCTGTTTGGCATTTTAACCACCTTTGAATCTTCTTTTTGCAAAATTAATAATATAAAAATTAGAAAATCTAAAAAAATTATTCTTTAAAGGTAAGAGGAAACAATGGAAAAAAAAAGGAACATATGCTGGATGTTGAAGAGCAAAATGCTATATAAGAAACCCCTATAATATGTACTTTTTAAACTCTTTGACGTGGAAATAGTAGGCATTAGATTCCGCAATAGGCAAAGTATGGACCAGTGGCTTGACTTGCTTAGGTTGAGGGATCATGGGTAAGACTTAGAGCAAGATGGCTTTGAGGACCCTGGGGTTGATTTACTGCAGGAGATCTGGAAGTTCATCAGACACTAAGAAGGTGTTTTCTTGGGAGGGAAAAAATAACTTTTTTCGAAAAAGAGATTTCCCTATTTTCCTTTGTTTGATTTGTGAAGGATGGAAAATGCTTTTCCAAGGGTGGAAAATAGTCTTCCAGACGATGGAAAACATTTTCCTTCAAGGCTCCGTATGTTTTGAAGGAAATGATTTTTCTCATTTTCCGTTGTTTTCAATCCCTTTGTAAACATGTTCCTCCAAAAATTTGAAGGAAAACCATTTTCCTCCAGTCCTCTCATCCCCAACATCTTCATTTTCCCTCCCCTTCTTAGCCTAGTAGTTCTTCATCAAACCAAAGAAAGGAAAACTAAATCCATTTGCGTTTTCCACTGGAAACTTATTTTCCATAGAAAATGTTTCCATCAAACCAAACAGACCCTAAATGAAAGAATGTCAAATTTACGTTCCCATTGCTTACTTTTCTCTTTCTCTTATCCCATCCATCCTATCCCCTCCATTTTTTTTCATATTATCTTCTCTCTTACTTTTCTTGTGAAGAACCAAACAAAGGAACATCAATTTGCAATTGTATTTTGCCTTGGAATCTGTTATTCAAGGAAAATCATATTTCATTACACGTTTTCCGTCCAATCAAACAGAGGCCAAGGTCTTGTTGTCAGCAATGGAGAGCGTTGGAAGCTTCTCTCAGCTGCCTTCACTTTTAACAATCCTTCGTAGACGGGTCTCGTCGGTCCTCTATTCTCCTGAACTTGTATGTGGATATCTTCCACTGAGCTTGGGAGGCTGCCGTATAAAGAAACACGGATATGGAGAAACCCTGTGTAACCTCTAGTGTCTAGTTCACCATCCTTCAAGCTCTTAATGCCGTACAATTCCCAGTAACGTGGCTGGTGAGGGTGTAGCTAATCCTCCTTTGAGACTATCAACTATCAAGCTCCTTTATGTGCATGCAGATATTGCAGTACAGTGTCCTAAATGCATGTACATTGAATTGCATTTGGGTGCATCAGTTGGGATGCTGCAGTCTCAATTCTCTATAGTTCTACAAACCAAAGTTAGATCATGACACAGATTGAATTGTCATATCATATGCTAATCTTTTTAACTACTTCCATTCAACAGGAACCTATTCTTTGTGGAATTCGGATTCTTTCATTGTCATGTGTCCACTTTGGATTCGATTTGATTCATCATCTGGTGACATAATGCATGTACAACTAGTTTGAGCTCTGCAAAAAGTTTCAGGTTTTCCTGCTAAGCTAAGGTTTCTTATATTCTCACTGTGCATAGCAGTCAAGCTTGCTCGAAAGACAAATCTCAGAGTTCCTTGTAGGCTTGTATACCAACCAGGAACTGAGTAGATATGGGATGAAAGCACTAAAAGGGGTAATGAGTGAAACATTAGATTACACGATAATTATATTTGACATCTTATAGCTATAAACCCTAAAGTATGTCATGTAAATAAGCCTAAGTGCATTTTAAATCGTGCCCAAACAATATTTCATAGTATAGGTTTTATTGGTGTATACTCCCTTCTATTTTATTTTAATTGTTATACTGTGATTTTTTATACTATTCATAAATTTCACTTTGACCATCATTTGTGATTTATATGCGGATAAAAATAGTGATGTGGGATCTTGTTAAATTCATCACAACATGTATATTATTAATATGTACTTTTTATAATTTTTACAGATACAAAACTAAAGATATATCATGTGTGAAAAGTGTAAGTATGTAGATTAAAATGAAACGGAAGGATATTTCTAATTATGAACTTATTTTAAGAAGATAATACCACTTCAAAATTTTGGAAGGGTTATTATTTTTGTCTTCAACATTAGATGTGCAATATATATTGAATGCCCGAGAACTCTATGTACAATTCCAGTTGATGTACAATTATGTTCTGTTATTAAAATTTATAATTTACAATGTTATAACATGAATATCATAAATTTTGTTATAATTCCAATTGGAACTATAGTGAGTTGATTCTCTCTGTGGAAGGCTTTCAAAATATTAAGCATTTAAACACTCATGAATTGTGTTACATGTTACCCTACATGAATATATGTGACATTTTAGTATACATATTTAAATTGTTAAGACGGACGAAGTAAAATTAACACTACAAACTTAGTTGTATATTTGGTAAATTTGTGAAAATAATTTTCCTAAACACGCTATATTTATCGGGAAATTAAAACACTAATCAATTTCTCCAAACTTACAAAAAAAAATAAGACACCAATATATGTACTATTTTCATATATTGGATATCAATTTAGAAAATCTTCTCAATCTAATCTATTGCCATGTTGTGCTCCTTGTAATACAATTACATTATCCGAAAGAGTATGATGCCTTGAAAATCAGTATAAAATGTCTCAAATATATCATCGTCTGTTAAAGGCTACTAGTAGAACAAATACCGTATTATAAAGACTATCACAAGATCATATATTTGACTTTAATGATTTGTAAATATCATCTTTTGACTTATAAAAATCTATAACCATATCTTAAAAATTATTTAACTAATTATAAAGTGCAAAACATAAAAAAAAAAAAAAATCAATGAGGTTGCATATAATATTTGTTTTATACAAATTTTTTAAAAATTTTGACCTTAAAAAGTCAAATAAAATCAATAATAAGGGTCTGTTCTCCCAACTTATTTTCAGTTCAATTCAGTTCAGTCTTATTCAGTTCAACTCAACTCAGCTCTGGACAATACTTTTACTCTCACATATCACTATTCATTTTAGCTCATTTCAGTTCAGTTCAATTCAGTTGTTTTATGCCGAAGAGAACAGACCCTAAAGGAAGGAGAAGAAGTAATATTAAGGTGCCTAAAGGCCTCCAAAGTCCAAAGAAAAAGAAAAGATATGCCACCAATTCAGGCAACAAAAAGAGAATCATGCAATGTTGATGATATAATTTGTATAATGAAATCCCAAACTAACCAACTTGGTGGGTTTAAATTTCTTTAAGTACTAGACTTTCGCTTTCACCTACTTATTACTTGAAGAGAGAGAAAAAGAATAATTATCTCATTCTTTGAAGAACCCTTAAAACGGTTAATAAAAAGGGAGAGTTAGTTCAGGCTGCCATTTTGCGTGGATTTCTTGCTAATTAGTGGGCCCACTTTTTTATTTTTATTTTACTTTACTATGTTCAATTCTGTTTTACTCAGACAACCTAAACTAACTTAAGTTATGGCAGATAAATCCCCTAATATTGCGTGAATTAGCCGCTTTCGCATTGGTTATGCTACTTTCTTGCTACAATTTGGTGTCCAATGGAAAATTAAACGGGTTGTAATAAAGAACTAGTAGTAATTTAGCTCGGGTGATGTCTCTGTTCGGTTAATTATCAAATATATTATTATTCATAAATTTCATACTTTATTTTATTATTTTTTCGTAATATTTTGTCTAATACAAATTGGAAAATAGACGTTATGGCATGATAAATTGTCTTTAAAAAAAACTTATTAAGGAATTGGGGATAAAAATAACAATTTCAATGCAATTAGGGTAAGGGAATGTTAGTATTACTTAATAAAAGTGTTAGAGATCAAAAAAGTTTGTATGTGTCTTCATAATTACGTATTTCCTCCGTCCTGTTTTAAATGAAACATTTGTTTTTTTCACGCAACCCAACGCGCTTCTTTAATCATTAATATTTTTAGTTGTGCAGACGTAAAAAATATAAAAAAAGTTATAATTTGATAGTAAGTATCGAGAAAGATCTAACAAGATCTCACTTGACTATGTTTTTCTTTATATATTGGCGATAAATTGGAGTCAATATTGATCAATGAATAGTGTCATTTTTTTTTATCCATAATGAATAGTGTCACTTCACCCAACTTTTCATTTAAAGCAGAACGGATGAAGTATTATTATATAATTACATATAATTATAAGACTTTATTATATTTTACTTCGAAACATTAAGCATTGAAATTATGGTGGATTAGTGGTCAAACTCTCACGTTTCATTTCATTTCATTTCACATTAAGCATTATGTTCGATTCCTAGTACCTACATATTGTTAACATTTTTTAAAGGAGATTATAAACATGTGTATTAGAAGTTTCAGAAGAGTGTCATGTGGCACCGTTCCTTTGATAGGAACGCCTTTTAATATATTTGTATAGATTATTTATCATGATTAGGTGATAATGAGCCTGGCCTATTCGCGAACAGTTCAGGATCACTCGGCCAAAGCTCGGCTCGTGGTGGCTCGACTGGTATTCGAACACGACTCAAGACTTTAACGACCCGAGCTGATGATTTAGGTAAAGCTCGGTCCGAAAGCTCGTGAACAAGCTCGATTATATATACATTTATTTAGAAAAATAGTATATTTATATATATATATATATATATATATATATATATATATACCTAAATATATGAACCTAGATATCACAAAATAATAAGTTAATAGTTTCGTCTAATAAAAAAACCTATAAATCTCAAATGTTAAAAAAAATAAAGAAAACATGTAGAAACTAGGGGTGATAAAGAATTAAGCTTGTTCGTGAACAGTTCGAACTCGGCTTGTTTAAATTTGGTCAAAGTTCGGCTCGTTAAGCTTCAAGTTCGGCTCAAGCTCGGATAAACTTAAATGAACACAAGTCGAGCAGACCACAGTTTGGACTCGACTCGACTGGTAAGCAACCCTAGACATGATCATAAGTTTGTTTCTGTTTTTTTTGGTGAACAAAGTAACATAGTATTTCAGAGTTTGAGTTTACATAATGTGAAATAAACTGCTGAAAACAAAAGCTAAGGGGTGAGGGCTCATGTAAAACTTTGATAATCCTTCAATTATGTTAGTTGGTTAAAAGATGATACTTATATAAATATAATTTAAGATAGTTATCTATCTTATCTTAGGTGATACAAGTGAATCATAACTTGTACGTAACCCTTAATAGAATACCATAGAACATTGAGTCCTTTTAATTACTTATGTGATTACTATTGCATTTTATTTAACTAACATCTGATTTGACATTTGCATACAATAATTTGCAGTAATTATTAAAGACAAACAAATTTAGAGTTAGAATAATTTTCTATTCTTCCTCAAGTGAGACCATTTGTATTTGGCAATTGCTCTTCATCTTTTTCTATCTTTCAATAAAAAGAACAGTTTTTGGATTTCAGAGATACCTCGAGTTGTTGTATGAATAATTTAAGCGCAAAATGAAATCATGAAGAGATTTTATACTTCCTGAGTTTAGGACATGCAATTAGATGACTTTTGGGTCAATAGGTAATAGCGAATGTTCGATTTTGCTATTATGGGTTATAGGCTTGTAATTATATTGTTTGTTATCTCT
Source organism: Beta vulgaris subsp. vulgaris (assembly GCF_026745355.1). Taxonomy (NCBI): domain Eukaryota; kingdom Viridiplantae; phylum Streptophyta; class Magnoliopsida; order Caryophyllales; family Amaranthaceae; genus Beta; species Beta vulgaris. The sequence continues at coordinate 55,715,678 of NC_079202.1, read as the reverse complement.
ATTACATAAGGGATGACGCTAAGTTAGACTTATTGAATAAATTAAAGGAGAGTGACTCATCGAGTGTATTTGGCTCATCAAATTGTGGAATTAAAAAATAGAAACAAAAATAATATTCTGAAACATTCAAAATGGAATGCAAGCACTATATTATGGGACAGAGGAAGTATTATTTTAAGTTAAGTCAGTTATAATTTAATTGGGTGTTAGAGAGCGACTAAGCGTAGTGATATAGACGAAATTCGATTTTAAGTCCTAAATACCACCCACAAGACTTACGAATTAAGATAAATGGCATCCAAAATTACGAAATTATAGTTGATTAAGCCTGTTTTATCTACATGCATCATTTTATGCGGCTTTCGTTCTATCCCCTTGTGTTATATCTTATGTATGTACTCCCGACATTATTCCACTTAGGGGTGAACACAACTAGGTACCCGGTATAATTTCATAGACCCGGGTCCAGAATCGGACCCAGTGGGTATTAAAAATCTGAAATTGGAATTGGAACTGGTCCAACCGGGTCTTAAATTTGCGGACCTAGACTCGGAACCGGTGGGTACCAGGTCCAAAATTGGGTACCCAGTTGTAAGTTTAACAACATACTAAGATGGGCAAATTGAGCTATAAAATTTTAAAAAAAATTAAATGGGCTAAAAGGCCTACTAAATACTAACTTACTTTTTACTTAACAACTATTATCCTATTACCAATTCTACATGAGTATATGAAAAAAACCAATTCTAAGTATCGGGTACCCGAACCCAGACTCGCTCCAATCGGGTACCCGAACCCAGACTCGCTCCAATCGGGTACCTAGAGCCGGAATTGGACAAAACCGGGTACCCACCAGGTACCAGGTCCAACAAAATTCTACCCAGAATTGGAACCGGAAGTAACCGGGTCCATTTTTTGGACCCGGACCCAGTTGGACCGGGTCCATACCGGGCCCGGGTCTGGATTTGGGTACACAGAATTTCTGCTCACCCCTAATTCCACTTACAAGAACTGGAAATATGTATAATCTTGCTAAAGATTTTTTTTTACAACAAGAAAACGTGCATTAATTAAAAAAAAAAAAGGAAGTACAACCTGATGTTATTACAACCAAATAAAACAAAGCAAACAAAACTAAAGGAGTTTTATTAGCTCTTACAAACCATATAAAACGAAAACAAGTAAAACCGATAAAATATCGTATTTTATAGAGGTCGTGTTATTCAATGATTGTGATGATTGAGGCAAAACCGATGGAAGTGGAAGAAGTGAATCTCGTTCATGATCCGGACAATTATCAACCAACGACGAGCTTCGTATCTCACCAGATGAGCAATCCCAACATCCTTCTGTCGCTTGGAATTATTGGCTCATTATTTTTTGAAGAGTCATGTTACTAGGTGACTCATTACTCTCTTGAGAGAGTATTGCAGGTTTCTCCTTTTGGTAGGAGAAATGCATTTGAGTTGGCATCCTAAAAACCACCAGATGCAACTGGGGTGCCGCCTTCAGATTTGATTTTTTCAAGGTAAAGATCATTAAGATCAATGCCAAGCTAAGAAGAGAGCTAAATATTTTGAGCTCTTGAACACTTCTCCGATTCGAGAAACCGAAAAACACACGAACCATGAAATCTTTTCATCGCCTCGTCCATGCTCACAATCTTTAGAATGACCAACGGAGGGATCCCTAACTATTGGATCTACACTCTCAACTTGCTTGCATTTTTCTAAGGTCTAAGGTAGTACCATCCTTGTCCAACTGACAGACACTTTGTGATTTCCACAACCAACTACAAATAACAGCTTCTACAACTCGAGAGAAACAACTTCAACTATTTGGAGATTTACCACGCATACTAGGAAAAAAACCAGCACGCTTATATCTAATATAACTAGGGAGGGGATACCAACAATCAGGGGGAGGGGAAGTCCGAAAACCAGGGGAGAGGAAAGGGAAGCCTGAAAACCAAGGGAAAAGGGAGATGCACGAATGGGGGATGGGGAGTGGGAGACGCACGAACAGAGGATGGAGAAGGGGAAATGCCCTAAGACGCCAAACAGGGATAACAAAATCAGCGACTCGACGAGATACACTAGCCTGAGGCACCGCGATAATGGGGAAGGAAGGGGGAGACCAACTAACATAACAGGGGAGGGGAAAAAGAGGTCCGACAAACGTAACAGGGGAAGGGAAAGGGAGGTACGGCGAACGCAACAGGGGCCGACTAAATGGACGACGGGGGCGGGAAATAGGTAAATGGGAAGGGAAAAACGGCGAAGGGGAAGGAGACAATAAACTAAAACAACCTAAAAACTAGTAAAAAAAAATAAGCGGTAAAGATGGGAGCAGGTCGCCGACAATTCGGTGATCGGCGTGCACTCAACCAGCCACCAGCAAAGCCGGCTCGGGACGGCGTGGAAAGTTTAGGGTTTCTAGATTTTGGGGGTAATTTAGAGAGAGAATGGGGAAAGGAGAGAACCCTTTGGACGTATTATGTTATCTTCTTGCTAATGATTGCAACTTTAAGTATGCTTATTTTCTTTTAAAAAAAAGGAAATTTCACCTAGTGTTTAGCAAAATTTATTTAGGTACCTTGGTTTCGAAAATTTTGAAATATAAAAGGTACTGTTGAGATATATCAAAAATTATATTAATTATTATCCTATTAACATCAAAACTTCTTAAGTATATTTTTATGAAGGCTCTAATTTAGAATAATGTTTCCTTTTTAGTATTACTATCACTCTAAGCTTAGTACATTCCTTATATTATAGGGTCTCCCTATTTGCAAAGAAAAGAGAACCGCTACAGAGATGCTAGTTGGGAAGGTGTGTATGTAGGTTTATAGAACTCTTGTATATATACTTTTTGCAAGATATTAGAACGACCTCATGAAGTAGGGTTAGGGCCTGTTTTTCCCAGCTTATTTTCAGTTCAGTTCAGCTCTTGACAATACTTTTACTCTCACATATCACTATTCAGTTCAATTCAGTTCAGTTCAATTCTGTTCAATTCAGTTCAATTCAGTTCAGTTCAATTCTGTTCAATTCAGTTCAGTTCAGTTCAATTCAGCTGTTTTATGTCGAAGAGAACAGACCCTTAGTTATATTAGCTTTTATCATCAGAGATGAAGTTGCATTCTGTTGTGATTTGTCTCAAAATAAAATTTTAATGCTTCTGCATCCAAATTAATTATCAAAACCATTTTGGCACGATCTATTAAAAAAGTGGAAAAGTAACGAGAAAGAAGTGAAGCGTAAAGAAAAAATTGTCAAAAAGTGTATACATGTGACAAATAAATTGGTACACTGAAGAAGAAACATGTGTCAATTAATTTAAAATGGAGGTCATATACCTTAATAGCATATCTTGTTAATTTTAATGTTTGCAAGGATACTTGATGATTGCAAAATTTTATGGGCACCTGATGAAAATTCCCTTTAATATGTAAGGAATTAAAATCATGCTACTAAGTATGCGCGTGTTTGACGATAAGTAGTATTTCAAGTAGCTTTAACGACACGTTTGGTAGTTGGTTATAAATAGTGGTAATGAAAATGAATCTGTATGTAAATTTGTAAAGAAAATTATTATTCATTCTCATGGTAATGCTAATTTATCCTAAAGTGTCTTTTTTTTTTCTTTAATTTTCGTTCCCATCCAATACCACCTTGCAGGTGGTAATGAGTGCTAATGAGTGCTAATGAAACTTGTTTCCCCTTGGAGAAAAAACACAAACTTAGGGTGAGATTGCTTCCCCTTGGAAAGAAAAACACAAACTTGGGGCTGAAACTGCTTCCCCATGGAGATTATAAGGGTGCTTGCGTTGCAACTAGGGCTGGCAATGAGTTGAGACAGCTCGTGAGCTACTCGAACTCGGCTCGGTCAAAGCTCGGTCAAACTCGAGCTCGGACTTGACTCGACAGGTTAACGAGTCGAGTCGAGCCACTCAATACTCGACTCGAGAAACTCGTGAGATACTCGATAAAATTTTATATATATATACTTTTAATTTTTTAAGAAATTTTAACTTTATATTTTTTCTATAAAAATACTTGTACTTTTCTTTTTTTTTAAAAATGAAAAAAAAAGTGTATAGAATGACCAAAAAGCAAAGTAAAGAATTTCTTCTATGAAAAATAGAAACTTATCAAATGACCAAAAAGCTTGAAACGAGTTCGAGTTCGAGCTTGAGACGAGTTCGAGTTTAGGTTTCGAGTTCGAGTTCGAGCTTGACAATTTGAAACTCGCGAGTTTTCAGGTCGAGTCGAGTTTGAGTATGAGTTTTCGAGTTCAAGTCAAGTTTAGTCAAACTCGAGCTTGACTCGCATCATTACCAGCCCTAGTTGCAACATTATAATTAAAATTTGCTCCCATTACCATCATTTATTAACGACTACCAAACGAACCGTAAGAGGTATGACTAAGTCAATACTCTACTAGATAATGAGTGACGTTTGGTAAAGAAGTGGTTTAAGGAAGGTTTTAGTAATTGAGAACTTGAAATTGTGTAAAAATTACAAAAAGTTGCTTTTATGGTAGAGGTAGCTTTTGTAGCGGTTTTTGAATGATGGAAGATACCTTAGATTTTGATACTAGTAGCAATTCTATTTTTATTGCGAACAGTCAACTGATCTAATAGTGTTTAAGCAACCAAAACGTTGGATTTTAGTTAGTTTTATTTTCAAAGGTGAATCTTTAATATTTTACGATTTAACTTTTGGCAAAAGTCCAGGTAATAAAGCTATAACGACCGGCCATGTGTTTATGACTTATTCACCTTCTTGAGTTTTTTAGTGTCACATATATTTGTATGATGAGATAATGACTTTTTTTAATTGGTAAGGTAAACTGTCCTAAGAACTTCGTACAAGTTAATATGACAAATTCAACTACACAGGCAAAACCTTCCGGAAGTAAGAGGATGGTAAGGAAATTCCACCATAATGTATCTCTAGTGGAATACAAACCTCACCATTAGATTCAGTATTACTTGGTTATAATGAGTTAATTAGTATTTAGGTCTACGTGTTGTTTTGGATGGGTATTCTGTTTTCGAACTTGGTATGCATTTTTTTCCATCCCTACTAAAATATATTAAGGAAACTCAATATTTAAAGGTACAAATGCAATAATGTGGATACTAAAAGCATGATTAAAAGTTGGTTGAGATGGTAATTGTGTTATGTATAATAGCAATAGGTCACGGTTTCAAATCTTGTTGCAAGCTAATTTTACTTTTGTTAATTAACATGACTTAGGTACACACACGTCTTTTAATATATTAGACCCAGTATTACTTTTTTTTTTTTTGAATAGTAAAATTAATTCATTAATAAAAAGTCATACGACATCTACATAAGCAATCGAATCAAACAAATACATAAGTTGAATCAAACAAAATTTCCTTCATAAAAATTACGATCGTCAAACAAATCTTGCAATGTGGAACATCTCCCGCTTATATCGCTGGAAAATACAGCCTTGTTGGAGAGACAATCTAACGATCCCTTGTAGTCGTGAGGATGATTTCCGTCGGATTCATCTGACCGTATTCGAAAAATTGATAACCTTTATGATCCCGCATAATTCTTCACCAACAAAATAATTTCACGGCAATCCATTAGATTTAGTATCCCGGATTGTAACCTGTAGAAATTCCCCCTCTAAAAGAGGAGAAAAACCCTATCTTTCGAAAGAGGTCGAAAAACCTTGTCTTTCGAAGGAGATCGAAAAACCTTTTCTTACGAAGGAGATCGAAAACCCTGTCTTTCGAAGGAGAAATCGTTATTGGAAACCTAAAAAACAAATAAAAAAAGCAAAGGTGGGGGTTTTCCAACGGTAAAACCGATGGAAGCCCCTTTAAAAATAAAAAATGGAGGTTAGGGTTTTTGAAAGTAGAGAGGAGAGTAGACCCAGTATTACTTGGTTATAATGAGTTAATGACTAATTTAGGGTCCTTAAAATGATAAAACTTTATACACAAAACTCTTACTACTAATGACAAAAAGTCCTTAAAATTGATCACTGCAACTTTATACACAACTTCACCTAGTTTTCCTCATTTACCCTTGTTCCAGCTTCAGTTTTGGTTTGCTAGTGGTAGTTCAACAGGGGCATAAAAGTGAATATGCACAAGAGTGAGATAAGCTTAAAAAAAAAAAAAAAATGAAGTGTCTACTGTCAGCTCTGCAACAATGGAGAAGAGAGGGTACCAAAATCAGGAAGATCATATGTGGGTCCCATCGGCATAGGAGGAGAGAGAGAAGGAATCTCTTGCCGGCTTACTGTTGTGCCCAATAACCAAAAATTTAGTTAGTGAAATATAAACTTATAAGAAGATAATCCGCTTACTAAAGATAGACATTAATATACAACGTAATTCAACTTATGATCGAGCAATAGAAAATATTGTTTGATAATCTCTGAAAATGGCATCCCTTTTATTTTACAACTGTTGGAACATTTATACATAAATGGACTTAAGTGTACAAGGCAATGAAACAACATTGGATACCTTGTGTTCTTGGATGCTCTTAGTTGATTATGAGGGATGTTACTAGTCATTGATTTAGCATTAATCTTGATGGTTAAGTGTAGTATGTTACATGAGGTTTAATACTCATTAACATGCTAATGAATTAAGATTTTAATGAGTTCTTCAATGGTGTTTCATCACTCCTTTGTGACTAATGGCATCCTAGGTTGATGGCTATAAATAGGCCATTGTAGTTCACTTGTGAAAGAGATAGAAAAAGGTGTTAAGTGTTCTCTCCTCTAAACACTTGCTTGCTCTTTGAATTTCTAGCTAATTTTCATAGAGTGTAAATCACAATCCAAAACACAAAGTCCTTTAGAATTCACTTTGATTGATCATATAAGTGAATTACAACTCCATTGTATCTCATTAGTTATTTCGTGGTAACCCGGTGATCCTAGTGGGGCGAAATTAAACTAATAGGAAAGCGTAGATTCCGTTCCTTGGAGTGATATATCCGGTTCTCTCATTGATCACACCTAACAATCTATTAGTTTAATTTTCTTTTGGATATGTTTTCACCTCTCAAGGATATGGGTCTTGAATTTCCAAGAGTTGGATATGGTTTCTTCTACGAACTATGGTTAGTATTTGTTAAAGGTAAAATGCATGTCTATTTATAATTGTTTTTGTCCTACGTATTGATGTCATATGTATGATGATCAATTTAATTATTGATGTGGTTTTATGGTTTAATAGAACTATGTGCATTTATTAACAATGTTCTATGATATATGGTTTTAATCAAGAATGATAATAATCAAAGATTATTAGGAGTACTTTTCTTGGTAAAGATAGTATGTTTATTGTGATGTTTACTTTCACAATAATTTTTGAGATATGGTCTCATGATAAATCAAAAGTATAAGTGTTTATATATCAAATTTGGTAACATATGGTCATATGGTAAAATTTGTATATATATGGGAGGAGAAATCTTATACTTGGATATTGATTTATGAAATGTATTTTTATGCATATAAATTAAGCCTTTATACTTGGGATAAGTATAAAGAAAGATAATTATTTAATTTATTATCTTTGACTCAATTTATTTAAGTGACATGTCTTGATTGAAAATGAAAATATATGGCTTTTGGTATAAGAAGGATTATATATTTTGATACAAATTAAGTCATGGATTTAGGAATTGGTATTTTTTACTAGAAGATGATATTTTCATGGAGGTTTATTCTTTATGAAAATGTTGTTTCTTTGTGGAGGAGGTTTATTCTTCATAAAGGAGGTGTTTCTTCTTGGATGTGTAATTCCTTGGAAATCCAAGAATTAGTTTGTGGAGCATTTTCAAGTACTATAATAATTGTCATGTAAATTAAATAGATGGAGTGATATTCATTTGATATGTGAAGTGATTGTGTGGCTAGTCCATGTATCATATCACTAGTTATTGTGATATACTTCTATTTTATTAAAGGGGTACACTATCATGTTTATATTGTAAATCATAGCATATGGAAATGCGACACTATTATATGCTTGATTTTATATAACATGGAGTCGCAATCTTGAATTTTTATACGGTTCATTTTAACTTGGAAAAGTCTTTGGCCAAAGTGTTGTCAAGTTAAAATAGTATAAAAAATTGTAAAGGGGTGGAAAGCCCAACTTAAATTACTAGCAAAGAAAACTCGATTCAACGTTTAGTACGACGCTAAATCTTGAATTCAATGAGGATCCAACTTTACTTAGTAATTTGGAGCACTAAATTAGCAAATCATCCCGAGGTTAGTGCTCAATATTGCAATGAAGGAGGTTGAAAATTTATTTCTTAATAGACTTTTGGAGGATGCTCATATTGCAAGAGTGATTATTACATAAAGTCTACCTATATGAGTAAGAAGTTTGGCCGCTTCACCAAGTTAGGGGCTTAACTTGGAAAACTCATGAATGGATATGGACACCATGGCGTCAAAGGTGTAGAGGGTTAAAGGAATTTTTGTTAGTACTTGTGTGTGTTGTATCTTTGATAATTCGTAGTGATTGTTTGATTCAAAGCTTAGTCTATCATAACAATTGGAGTTATCGTAAAGTATACATATACAAAGTAGGAATTCAATCTTTATGACATTTCTATTTATGCACAAGTATGTTGTTTTGTGAATAATTTTGTGCAAGTCGTTAGCCATTTATATTATAAATGGGAGGAGGATTGTTGGAACATTTATACATAAATGGACTTAAGTGTACAAGGCAATGAAACAACATTGGATACCTTGTGTTCTTGGATGCTCTTAGTTGATTATGAGGGATGTTACTAGTCATTGATTTAGCATTAATCTTGATGGTTAAGTGTAGTATGTTACATGAGGTTTAATACTCATTAACATGCTAATGAATTAAGATTTTAATGAGTTCTTCAATGGTGTTTCATCACTCCTTTGTGACTAATGGCATCCTAGGTTGATGGCTATAAATAGGCCATTGTAGTTCACTTGTGAAAGAGATAGAAAAAGGTGTTAAGTGTTCTCTCCTCTAAACACTTGCTTGCTCTTTGAATTTCTAGCTAATTTTCATAGAGTGTAAATCACAATCCAAAACACAAAGTCCTTTAGAATTCACTTTGATTGATCATATAAGTGAATTACAACTCCATTGTATCTCATTAGTTATTTCGTGGTAACCCGGTGATCCTAGTGGGGCGAAATTAAACTAATAGGAAAGCGTAGATTCCGTTCCTTGGAGTGATATATCCGGTTCTCTCATTGATCACACCTAACAACAACTTTGTTTATTGTTTGATCTCGTGAATTTCCTCACTAGCTTAGCTATTATTGTGCTTTACATGATTTAGTTAACCCTTACTTTTGAAAAAATAAAAGATATTACTTACATATAAATAATGTGTCAAATCTAAAAAAATTATAATTAATGTTAAGATTTGATAACAATAATCTTCTTTATTGATACGGGTGAAATAAAAACATCTACCGGTTACTAAGTTAGATATCAAGAAAGTAGCATATTAAGGATATTTAAACAGACACGGAGGAGTTGGTTACTTGCACAGACGACATAAAAAAATAACAGATTTATCATTAGATAACATTTGTGTATGAAATTGGTTCATCTCAAAATTTAACCTGAAAAAAAGGAAACTCATTTCAGATAGGAAAACTCCAATCATTTCAGTTTATTTCAAAAAAATATATAATTTTAATTACCATTGATGAAGGAGTCAAAATATGTACAATTTTATCACTAACCATTCAAAAACTTATAAAAAGTTTATTTCCAATAAAATTCCAACTAACCACACACCCAAAAATAACAAAAAAAAAAAACTCAATACCCCCATTTTACCAAGTATAAATAAACCTACCCTACCTTCCCCTTTATATTCCATCTTCCTAACACCAAGACAAAACCTCCATTCTTTCTCTCTCTTCCTAAATTGCAATCCTCCATTTCTCATTCATTCATACATTCATAAAATTTGATCATTTTAAACATCCCATATAAGGTAATTATGCTCCACTACAATTTTATCTCAATATGTGCTCAAAAACATCTTGTTTATACTTAAATTTTCTACATTCTTTCCCAAACTTCCCAAATCCCCCAAAAAAAAATCATGATATTCTCTTTTGGTGAAAGAAACAGTATTACCTTTTATGCAATAAATTTGATGTTAGAACAACAATAATTTTCTTGTTTTTATTCATTGAATTTATGTTGTTTGATACTTGATAGTATTTACTAAAAACAAAGAACTGATCTTGTGCAGAGACATAGGCCCACAAAAAAAGGTATCAAAAAGAGGAGAGATAAAATGTATGATGATACAGAGGCAGCTTCTTGCTTTGACCCCAACAACATCCCTGAAGTAGCTGCTGCAACTGCTAATCTTACTATTAATGGAAATTCTTCTGCAATTCAAGATCATGGCTTTTCTTCTCATGAAACAAACACTATGAATATGATTAACAACAACCACAACAACAACAACAATCATATACATATTCAGGAATCTGATTCCTCTATGGAATTCCAAAACCCTAATATGGGTAACAATTTTAGTACCCATTTGTTACCCAACTGCAATTCTACAACTGATCATGATCTTAATACATGGGGTCCCACAAATAATGTTAACCACCATAACAATAATAATAATAATAATCATGAAATGGGTTTTACTCATTTTGATGAAAACATGCAACCTACAACTGATCTTCTGACACTTCTTCATTTACCTAGATGTTCTTTTACCTCCTCCTCAAGCTCTTTACTTCCCCCTACTCAATCTCTTTCCTTTGGAAAGCCGCAATCGCCGCCGCCACCACCACCAGCTTTAAGCTTTGTAGGGGAGCTTAATAACCCTAATATGATGGTGGATAATCCATCAGGGTCTGGCTCTTCTACCATATCTTATGATCCAACTGCGGCCGCCGCGGCGGCCGCATTGTCATATGACCCTTTGTTCCATTTAAACTTACCCCCTCAACCTTCCCCTCTATTGAGGGACCTTATGTTTCATCAGACTGTATTACCACATACAAATGCACATGGGTATAGTAGTGGAAGAGGGAATGGGAATCTAGGGAATGGGAATGGGAATGGGAATGGGAATACTTCTTCTTTGTTTGGTGGGATGGATGATGTTGAAGGTAATACTATCAATGGGATTGCTGGGATATACCAAGATGGAGATCATCATATTCATGGTAATGGGGTTTTTGAGTTTGGTAAAGGGGATGGTAAAGGAGGTAAATGCCCTAAAAATTTTGTTACTGAGAGACAAAGAAGGCAAAACTTCAATGACAAGTATCAGACTCTTAGAGGCCTAGTTCCCAACCAAACCAAGGTATAATTTGCATTATCTTTCCCACTATCTTACTTTAATTTATAAGATTTTGATATGAATAGTGTAAAACTTCTTCCGTCTTCTCAAAATAATCCTAATTTTTTATTGTTCATATATAGGATTAATCTCAAGTTTTGAGAACAGGCCTTAAAGTGTTATTTTTCTTGTGCGTGTTTGTTGAGTCGTGTTGAAAGCACTTCAAATTATTTTGAGGTCGCTTTCAATTAACTATAAAAGAAATTTTTTAGAAGATTGATAAAAAGTCGAGATTATTTATGTCAATATCCTGGTTTGGGTGATCAATATGCACATAGAATGATAATGTTTGTTAAAAATGATGAAGGGGGATAGAGCATCAATAGTTCATGATGCAATAAGCTACATAAAAGAGCTAAGAACAACAGTAGGAGAACTAAAACTCCTACTTGAGGAGAAGAGGATGTCAAAGGAAAGAATAAAAAGACATAAGCCTGATAATCATCAAGACACCACTGGTGGTACTAGCACCAATGGTGGTGTGGACAACCTTAGTAATGGCGTCGACGGGGCGGCAGCTGTGGTGAAACCTGACCCAGATGAGGAGTTTAAGGGTTCAACCGCCATCCAACTACGAAGTTCATGGATCCAGAGGAAGTGTAAGGACACAGAAGTTGATGTTCGGATTGTGGATGATGATGTTACCATTAAGCTTGTGCAGCGCAAGAAGATCAACTGTTTATTGACTGTTTCTAGAAATCTTGATGATCTTCACTTGGACTTACGCCATGTTGCAGGAGGACATGTTGGGGATTATTACAGTTATCTTTTCAATTCTAAGGTAATCAACTTTCTATTTACATTACTATTTTCTTCTGGTAATGAGTAATCGTACACACCAACTTACAACCCCTTTGATTAGTGGTCATAAATAATTAAATGGTGGTAAGGGTGATTGTAATTAGGTGTAAATTTGTAATTCTAATATAAGTACGGTACCCATGGTTTTCTCTAAGGGTGGTACGCGAGACTTGGAATTGGGATTGAATCATGTCTATATCATTGCGTTTAGACGCTCATTTAGATCCAAAAAGAGTATAAGTGCCCACGATATATCCTCTAGGGGTGGTACACAAGACTTGAGATCAAATCTTGTCTATATTTGTGCACTTGGTCGCTCATTTTCACCAAAAAAGAAAATATGAGTACCCATAGACCATGGTAACGAAATATAAGTACCCACCAAGCCTATATCATTGTGCTTAGTCGCTCATTTAGACCCAAAAAAAATATAAGTACCCATGAAATATCTTCTAGAGGTGGTATACAAGACTTGGGATCAAATCTTGTCTATATATGTGCACTTGGTCGCTCATTTACACCAAAAAAGAAAATATAAGTACCCATAGACCATGGTAATGAAATTTTATCATGTAAGTTAATCTTATTTCTTGGTTGTTTGTTTTGGTGGTAGATATGTGAAGGGTCATCAGTGTATGCAAGTGCAATTGCAAATAAGCTGATTGAAGTTGTGGAGAGACAATATGCTGCTACTTCTGTTGCAGTGCAAGCGAAGCTATGAAGTATGAAAGTTGGCAATAATGGGTGTATGGAAATTACTAATTATCTGCCTCTCTATGAAAATTGTCTGGTTTCACTAATGCACTTTTTACTAGTTTTTAGCTAGCTAATTTGTAATCAAGAACAATAGTTAAGTGTAGTCTACCCATTTCAAAGTTAATTAGGAAATTCTAACCAAGTTTATTGTTGCCTTGTTGACATAATTATGCTACTAATTAGCATTTGATTAGTTGTGTTAGATGCTACATATATACATTGGTCCAGTTGACAGTTTCTTAGCATATATGCGCCCACGCTCTGTCTCTCTCTCTCTCTCTCCATTTTCAGATTTGTATATGAAAATTGCATTATTTAAGATGATAACAAAGTTTGTATTTTGAAAAAATGACAGTAAAGGGGAAAAAAACAAACAAAAAATAATATGTTATGTGGTACTCTATTGGGTAGTTTACCCATTATAGATAGTCAGATGAACATAATATTGAATCCAGTCCAACAATACACAATATTTTTTTGAAGTTTAGATATCAAATTGGTAATTTATTGGTTCAAAGTTACAATCATGTATTAGTGTACTTTGATCTTATCAACTAATATTGATTCTTAAATTATAGGGGTGAAATAGATGTTTTGGAATTTGGATAGTGTCGAATCACTGTCGTCACTTTTGGTACACTATAAGCTACTTCGAATTAGTGCAATACTTGTATTTTGAAGTTTTTTTTTTCGTCTTTGTTAATGTGTTGAAAGAAAACATCACCATGTGAAATCTTATTATGTTTGTTTTAAAATATCGTTTTCTCTTAATACTCTCTTCATTTCTAAAAGTTATTATAAGGAATGCAAGAATATTTCAAGAAAAACCCATTATTTTTCGCAATTTCTCTTACTTTTTGGGAACTTCTATCTCACTTTTGGAATCTCTCTCTTACTTTTTGGTACTTCTCTCTAACTTTGTGATAGTTTTGTCTTACTCCTTATTGTCCAAATAAAGTAATATTTCTCTAGGAATAATGTTCTAAAACACCATAATAAGAAAGATAGAAAAAACATTTAGAAACAAAGGGAATAATAATGTGTAATCCAATTTATTTATGACCAAATTATGCGTTAAAGATCGTTAAATTAAGTGTTTTAATTATCTGAGAATAGAAAGTATGAAAGTTTTGGGTCATTTGGAGTTCTGTTACTTCAGTGAGCACTACGCAGGCTGATAGCTCAATCATTCGGATACTAACCAATTGTCCACTAAGTGCATTTTAATACATCCAAAGTTCAGCGCAAGCGAGCCAAGTTGTTAAGAATAAATAATAATTGCATTACTCCTCTGAAGGTGGTAGTAACGCCATATTCTTTTGGACTTATTTCAGTTCAGTTCCGTTTCATTCAATTTTTCTGTGCAGTCCAATTTCTCTCAATTCAGTTCAGATTCTCTTAGTCCAAAAAAACGGAGCCTAACTACTAGATAAGTGGGGGAAAAGAGTAATCTACTTTATAAGTTTTAACTGGTAAGCTTGGGTTTGGACCAGCCCACCTCTTTCAGGTACATGCAACTTGGCAAGCCCATGATCAAACCACACTGCTACGAAAAGAGTTATATATTGTGGTTATAAACATCTAAAATTAGGTGATCCCTTCTTGTTATTGATTTCCTGATTATCTTACCCCAAAAAGTTTCTGAAATTTTAAGAAAAACAGCAGCTTCCTGATAATTAGATACATTATAAAGCATATTTACTTTCAACAGCAAGAAGCTTACAAGCCAAGATCAAACCACAAATCTCGTTTCATAAGGTGTCTGTTCCAGTGCTTCCTATGCTTGATCAAATAAGAACTCAACAACATTTCTGACACTCCCAACACATCAACTGATGAAAAGAACTGCTCCAGAGAAATAACTTTTGGAGTATGAGAAGTTCCTTTGTAAAGTTCAACTGGAGTTCGGAAGCATAGACGTGCCATATTAGTTCATTGGTGCATGAGTATTACTCAAAAAGATCCCTTAATGCCGTCAACGCTCTCTCCAGCTGATAACCTGCACAGGACGTTCATGTTTCAGGAGCACCCAATTTTATAATTTTACTGAAACACAGACACATAAACATACACATAAGGTAATAAGGAGCATTGCTATACTCCCTCTGCTTTTGTGTACTTTGATATATTTCATTATTTCATGGTCTCCATGACACATATTTGACCATTATAAACTTTAATAGTTTAATTACTTATTACTAAAGATTACTACAAAGATGATATTATGAAAATGTACACTGAGATAAATCTAACATGTCTCTTTTTCATCATATATTCACTCATATTGACAATTGAAAAGCAAAGGCAGTCAAGTAAAAAAAGACGTAGGTAGTATTTAAATGAGTCTGCGACATCAGTGCCTTAGTACAAAGCTGGATAACAAGACTCCTAATATGAGATGCAAAAATGTGGAGCTCAAGCAAAGATCACATGTACAGCTGCTGTGGAATTATCATGCTCAAATCTGCTGATGGCTAAGCAATACTTTTTACCCCCAATTATGTGATTGAGGTGATGCATGTAGTAGTTGAATTGTTAACTTTTTAACAGCAATATTGACAATTACAAACAGCATTGGCCCACTTACAAATAGAAATTATACCTTATGACATAGAATGAGCAAGCAATAGGAAAGTAAATATATCACAGCAACTACATTAATTCAGCATCATAGCAACAATCATGTGCAGTTCAAGTCATCAAGTGTCAACTGATAGAACACTATTTTAGCATGCTCAATCTAAATGCCACTTTTTTCAACACAAGGAAATAAGCATAAAAGCAAATCCGGCAAATCAAAAGACTTGCGCACCATGAACCAGCTCTGACTATAACCATCGTTTCTTCCTGTATCATGAATGTAAATAATCATTTTCCAACCAAGAACTAAGTACTATGTTGCATGCGGTCGCATTTTTGACAGTTTTGCTGGAAGATACTGCAGATATATGAATGTTTGTGTAGCAGTTGGCATTTTATGAGCTTTCCTACACTAAATGTCTCTGTATATGCATTTTTGGCTGTTTGCACCCTCACTTGAGAGTGTAATTGCACTCTTATCTCACTTTTACCTTCTTTACTTCCTATTCCAAAAGCTTTTTTGTCTTTTGAAATATAAAAGACTGAGCATAGCATATCCCATAAGGGAAATAGAAAAAGGCTCCTCAGTTAGTCTTGAAAAATTCCCAACTTAGCATTTCTCAACACCAAAAATAGTTGAATATTCAAGTTTCAGTAATAATTTTATTCTCGGTTTTATAAGAGTGCACATTCTGAGATATCTCAACAACATCTTATCGCTACATAGAACAACTAACAGGTAGGTCTTAGTTAGTAAAAGTATCAGACTCAGATGTTCGAACTTAACACGACTATAGCAAAAGTAATTTGCATGATCAGAACCAGCTTAAGGTATACTTCATCCATTAGCATAAAGAGTGATGCGCTAAAAAGCATCAGACTTCGATCTCCAATCCTCAAGGGAGCTACAGTACAGTAAAAGCCTTGAGGTTAAAGAAACCAGCAATAAAATACAAATCATATGACTAGCATGAGATGGTAGCGACTAAAATCTCTAGAGAAAAGTGTGCACACTAAATTTCGCAAGTTGTGAGTCTAGATGGTATACAGCACACATGCAGAGTACAATAGGTAAAGTACCAAATATATGATCAAAATAAATACATGCAACTGGGGTTTGCAAGCTGAGCCTCACAATATCAGTGAGGAACCATAGATAATTGATTTGACAACTTTATATTTGTTAACATCCTAAAATAACTCAAATCCTTTCATCACATGTAAGTCTTGACAGGCAATCATCCAAAGTCACAAGAGGCATAGGAATTGTGTTTGTAACAATTAAAAGCATCGTTAACTTTCAGTATCAAAAGATTACTTGTAGTTTTTGGTGGGTCACTTACCTATACATACAGTACTTGTATTCTTGATTTCTGATTAGATCCTTCTCTCCTTCTTCCAGCTGCAAAATTAATACACGACAACTTGAAAATTCAAAACCAGATCACCGAGTGATTTATTGCTAGCAGTAATAACAAAATTACCCTTACCGGATCACTCTCATAAACAATTTCGTAACACCGTGGTGACAGACATCGTAAAGCACAATTCTCCTTAGCAATCATCGAAGATTTGCAATCAAAACCCCAGAGACCACTATGACCGGTTTCAGGAGGCGGTTCATTTTACCATCAATAAGAAAGAGTAATTGAATCAAACAGGAAAACAAAAACTAATTCCCACACTGTGATATGTTAAATTACAACAAAAGAAATGGATATCCAAGTAAGCATACCTCTCGATATCAGCATAACACTCATCTTTTTTCATTCTTATTTCAGAATCCTGTAATTTAGGAAGGGCTGATGAGAAACAAGCAATGCTAACAAATAAACGTATGAATTTCTCCTTGCAAATTGCAATCAGTGAACCAACATTCACTCCTATAACCTCATAGAAGAAACTCCCTCTGTTTGTTATTAGTTGTTCCACTTTAACTTCTATAACTATTCACATGCCCCACTTTGAACGTCCTTTTTTACTGATATATAAAAACACATGTTACTATAGCATACATTATTTGATTTGTCTCGAAGTAAATTTCTAGAATATCAATTTTTCTATAATATTATAACATAGACATACTGAAATATCAATGGTTAGAGACTTAGAGCTATGCATTGGCGAATGTGATAAGTGTGGAAGTGGAACAACTAATAGCAAACGATCGAGTAGAATAGAAATATCAAAGAAAAACTTCAGTTGAGATGCATACACTATTGATATGAAAGAGATTGAGAGGGCTTACACTAATAGGACGGCCGGACTTGGCATAGGCCGCAGTCGTAAAATATAAGATGTGCAAAGAAAGCATAAGCCACAGGAGCAAGTAAGCATGGCCTTGAGGCTTCCAAGTCATTCTCTTTTAGTGTTGTCAAATTCACAGCAACTCTTTCCCAGATTCCTACTTATTTTGCACTCAAATTTTCAGTGTATTCACCAAGAAAAATTGAAAAAATAACAGCCCAAAGAAAGGAAGTTGATGATTTATATACTTTCTCTGTATGATTAATAGAGGTCAAATTAGCTACAAGATGAACAAATTACAAATACCAAACAATAAAAAAAAAACCAGGAAAAATCTTCGATTTGCTAAGAAATTTAACAAACAACAAGAGAACCCAGTTAAAATATCACAGCAAATTGGCAAAAAGAAAGTAAATTTCGATCATAATTGCATAATGAGAGGATATATATATAAGATTTCCACTAGATTGTTACTTCAACAAAGAGCATCAATTGATTAGAGTAAATTGCAATATTCAAATCAGAGCCCAGTACTGAAATTAAGATGAGCGAAATTCCGACTGAATATGGAATTGATGAATTTACAAAAACAATTGACATAATAAAATACAAAATTAATGTAATGATTGATCTGGGTTTGGATGTAACTAACCTCAATTGCTCAAATTAGTAAGCTTTCTCAGGCGTCGGAAAATAATGAATTCAGCTGAAGGCAAAAGGGTTGAAAATCCGATTAAGTTTCTACTTTCTAGTAGTAATTCCCAATTTCTCTATTGGAGTATTACATATAAACTTGCAAAAACAAATAGATGTATTTGACTACCTGGAACTTATTTGATGTAATTGAATTTATTAGTGTTCTTTTCGGCTTATTTTTGGTTCAATTTAGGGTATGTTCTCCCCCCAACTTATTTTCAGTTCAGTTCAGTTCAGCTCTTGACAATACTTTTATTGTCACTATTCATTTCAGTTCAGTTCAGTTTAGTTTAGTTCAGTTCAGTTCAATTCAATTCAGTTCAGTTCAATTCAGTTCAGTTCAGTTGTTTTATGCCGAAGAGAACAGGCCCTTAGTTAATTTTTTTCTTTCAATTTAGTTCGTTTCAATTCAGTTTATTGTCACGAGAACTACAAACTCAAAAGTTCGTGTTTTAAGGGGAAAAAATGCACCCTGAAGTCGGAATCCGGTTTCTACCATAAACATGCTTATCACTCAATCCAAAAAAAGGGACCTACAAACTCTGAAGTACGTGTTTTAAGGGGGGAAATGCACCCTAAAGTCGAAATCCAGCTTCTACCATCAGCATGCTTATCACTCAATCCAAAAGAATAGGACCTACAAACTCAGAAGTTTGTGTTTTAAGAGGAAAAAATGCACCCTAAAATCGAAATCCAACTTCTCCCATCAGCATGCTTAGACTATAGAATTTGGTATGTCTTTATTACTTCAATTCCAAAAAAAAAAAAAAAACCCGAAAAAACAATTAATAAGTGGTTAATAAAAAATCGACTACTTATTCTCAAATTAACTACAACTTACTTTTACACCTTAGATTATTTTATTGAAGGTGATGCAATCAATCTTACACCAATGTTTTGAAAAACCTTTCCAAACCAAATCCTAGTGACTTTGGTTATTTGGATCATTTTTTAAAAAAACAAGATTACATGAATAATCACAAAAGAAGTAAATATGGCGACTTTTTGGTTTTTACTACCTTTCTTATGTTCCATTTTCAAAGAACTATCTTTTCTAAAAGAAATTAATTTAACTACCTTCCAAGTTCAAAAATTATTGGTTTTGTTACTTGTTAAGGGTAAGTTTATCCCTCAGACTCAACATTACACTTCAGACTCTGCCACATCAGTTTTCCACTAACTCAGACTCACTTCAGACTCTTTATACTTTTATACTTTATCCCCAGACTCTAATCAAGACTCACTTATTCATCAAAACATAATTTGATTTTTTCATATATATAATTGGTTTGATATTTTAAAAAAAAACTCATTCTATCAATATTTGACATTTGGCAAGGGTGAGTCTTAAGTTGAGTCTTGGAAAACAAAACTCAACTCAAGACTCTCCCTAGTCTTGCATTAGTTTATCCCTAAGACCCATGAATCTTGTTTCAAGACTCTCTCAAGACTTCCCCTAAGAGTAAGAATAGCGCAGGTCTGGAGGAACAAGTCTAAGCGCAGACTTTGGAGAGTTTAGCTTCAGACTGCCGCTAATCTGTTGCAATGGAAAGGTGAGTCTGGGATTGAGTTTTGGTTTCCCAAACTCAATCTCAGACTTGCTTTTGGGTCCCACAACTGATTTTTCTTTGTTTTTTTGTCTTCCTTCATTGCAAACATAAAATAAATGTTATATAAAATAATATATTCAACTTTTGGTAGAGAGTCTGGAGTGAGTCTGAGGGATAAAGTGTAAAACTGGAATGAGTCTGGAGTGAGTATGAAGAATAAAAAATAGGTAAAAATTAGTGGAAAGCTTATGTGACATAGTCTAAAGGTTGGGTTTGTGTTTGAGGGATAAACTCACCCTAAGACTAGGGATATTCACACCCTAACGGATTCCGTCTATTAGGCCATTACGTTGGGTCCAATTATGACCTTTTCACATTTTCTTGAATATCTCTTCTCACAATTTTACATATAAGTTATTCTTCCTTCTTGAAACATCATTTCCCTCAAATTTCATTTCAATTCTCGTCAAACAATCTTAAAAAAACTGAATTGGGAGTTTGTTGTACATTTTTGTTCACTTTATGGGGAACTAATCATCCCTTTCAACCAAGTAAGGTAATATTGTTATTTTAATTGTGTGAATTAAGTTTTATAAGAATTTGGGGATATTGTTCAATGTGGATCTTCGTGAAAATAGGACTTGTAATTGATCACGAAAATTAGCATAATTAAATAATTGTTGTTATAACATATTCAGATGGCAAGATTATAGGTAATTCACATATAAGTAGGGATGTTAAGAGTATAACCTACATGTGATTTAAGATCAGTTGTCCCACGTTAAAGAAATAGGGAAAGAATGACTAACATACAAGATTGGTGGGTTAATCCGCCTAGTACTAATTAGCTTAGGATGAAACCTTATATGGACATGTGCGTAGTCATTAAGCGAAATTGAAGCTTTGATATGATTTTTCTTCATGGTAGTACGTAGTTCAATTCATATTGGAAACTCTATTATCGAACAACTCTTAATTTTGAAAAGGCCTGAATTTGGTACCAGAAACATTGTTAAATTAGAAAAAAAAAAAAATTCAAGAAATGAAGCTATCTAAAAAAATGTGATATAACAAATGAAGTTAAAAGCAAAATTTTGCTAGTCATGACATGAACTTATTTCTTCCAATCTCCACCCTTATTAAATATTTTCAGCAAAATTTTTGAATTGAAAAAAATGTAAAATTGAGACAAATGATTTTTTTTTTTCCATAAAATAATTAAATAAAACAATATTGAAGAGAAAAGGCAAAAAAAAAAAAAAAAAAACTCTCCACCAAAAACAAATATTTGTACCACCTTAACCTTAACAGCTTAACTTGAGTGTTGAGTCCATCTAAAACCCCAAATAACCCCATTTCACTTTACTCCCAAAATTCTCTCTCCTCCATTTCATCTTTCTCTCCTCTTTCCGCCATGGATGATAGCTTATATGACGAGTTCGGCAACTACATAGGTCCCGAGATCGACTCCGACCAAGACAATAATTCAGACACCGACATTCCTTCCGACGATGACGCCGACAAACGTCCTTCCGACGACGACAACACTCCTTCCGCCGCCGCCGGTCCCACCAACGGTTGGATGACAACCTTAAACGACAACAACGATGACGACATCGAAATGTTCGACAACCAGGTTGTTCTCGCCGAAGACAAGAAGTACTATCCTACTGCTGATGAAGTGTACGGTGAAGATGTTGAAACCCTAGTTGAAGATGAAGATGAACTTCATCTTGAACAAGCTATTATTAAGCCTGTTAAAACCCTAAAATTTGAAGTTGGTGTTAAAGATTCGTCTACTTATGTTTCTACTCAGTTTATGCTTGGTCTTATGTCTAACCCTAATTTAGTAAGGAATGTTGCACTTGTTGGGAATCTTCATCATGGGAAGACGCTTTTTATGGATATGCTTGTTGAACAGACTCATCATATTTCTACTTTTGATCCTAAGAACGAGAGGCATATGAGGTACTTTTTCTTTTTTGTAATTATAATTGTACTGCTTGTTTTGATTGCGTTTCGTGTATTCGTCTTGTCCAGTTAGTGAGACATTTGATTTAGTGTAGGGTTAACTGAAGCTGAATATTTGCTGCTGTTTATGTATGATTATTGAATTTGCCACATTGTAAATATGAGAACATAGGCGAAGTTTTGTGGGAGCATCGAATTCTTGATTTGTGAAATTTAACACCGAATATAAGCTAATAATATTAGGTAGTTGCGTGTAGTTTGAAGGCTGTGGCAATGAGGGATAGCTAGGATGATTCCTTTCTCCTGGGGAATTCTACATGGTACTCTCTTTTGACAATTCTATTTGGTAGATGATATTATTGTTATAGTATCGAGCAATTTTACACCATGAACTTCCGAGAAATTTGTAGCATGGTTTTCTCACCTAACACTGTGATAGCCATTCATTTTCACCAGGGAAAGCACTGCTTATTTCCTCACTTATAGTCAAGTTGGGGTTTCTTTGAATGTACAGTTTGGGCGAGTCCCTATTACTATGTTTGAAAAGAGTTTAATGATATGAAGACATAGGCAAAAGGGGTGCTAGTGGTTTCCATGAAGAAAAGGGAGTACCTTACCATGATGGGTTAATTGGGAGGAGATTGAAGGACGGAAGTATTCAATGAACAACTTAATGGCAGGTTCGGACATAAGATTTGTCCAAATTAAAAGGCTTCCTTGTGTTTTTTAAATTTTAAAAAGTCTATCCAATAGTTTGTAAAAAGCAGTAGGTTACAGTATAGCATTTTGCTACATATTGAGATTGTCCTTTGAGTGTGTATTCACATGAGTCTGCTGTTTTATTCTCTCTTGGCTTTAAGGGCTTGAAAGGAATCATCCAAGATTTTCATAGCTTAAACAAATACCATATATATGACGGCACCATAGATTGTCCTTTGAGTGTCTTTGGCAGGATTTCCATCTTTTCAAATCACGGTTGTGGTTTCAAAAATCTGTTGTTAATGATGGCACTAATAGTTTTGTATGGGTCTGTCATAGAGAGGGGGTGATACTTCAAGGAAGAGTGTCACGTGACGCATATACTCAATTGTCAATGCTTTATAATATACCTCTATAAATTTTTGATGACCTAATTTGACCCTCACTTCATCATCATTTTTTCAATTAAGGGTAAAATGGCAATGGATACTATCCTCAGATATGGAGTCATCACGGTGATCAAAATTTAATACACTCTCTAGCTTAAGAGTAGTTCCATGCTTGACAACATTGCCTTAAAAGGTAGTTGTTTGCAAAGGTTTTTCTAAAAGGTAGTTGTTTCCAGATTTTGTGTGTGCAAGGTAGTTGTATATTTATCTTTTTTCTAGAACAAGTTGCCATTTTTTTGGGTACAATGTCATTTTTCAAGCCGCTTAAAGTTTGACATATGGGATACTGCTTAATTTCTTAGGTACACGGATACAAGAGTTGATGAGCAGGAGAGGAGAATTTCTATCAAATCAGTGCCAATGTCACTTGTTCTTGAGGACAGTAACTCCAAATCATATTTGATTAATATTATGGATTCACCGGGTCACGTAAATTTCTCGGATGAGATGAGTGCTGCTCTTCGGCTTGCTGATGGGGCTGTCCTGGTTGTTGATGCGGCTGAAGGTGTCATGGTAAGTGTCCTCTCTTCCTTTTCCTTACCATTACCATCTAGAATAGCTGACGATCTCCATAATTCACAAACCTTTTGGCAAATTAGAATACTTTCTTGTTCAATATCAGGATAGATACTAGAATTTGGGGAAAATGTCAGGATTATTCTGTGTATGAAATTTTGAATTCTGAATGGCCTGTTTCTTTTGAGTTTTATCTTGCACTTTTTCATTTGTAAGGATTCTAACTCCATCTTAACGCATTAAGTCATTTGCTTACCAATGTGGACTTGTTTGTGCTTTGCCATCCTTCAGGTTAACACTGAAAGGGCCATTCGACATGCAATTCAAGAACGCCTTCCTATTGTTGTTGTTATTAATAAGGTATTTAATAAATTCTTGACCGAACTTTCTAATCCCTTACTTCTCCATATTACAATGAATTCATTCTTTGTCCTTGTTTTCTTGAAGGTGGATAGACTGATTACAGAACTAAAACTGCCTCCTAAAGATGCTTATCATAAGTTGCGCCACACCTTAGAAATCATCAACAACCTTGTAAGTGCTGCCTCTTCAACTGCTGGCAATGTTCAGAGTATTGATCCGGCAGCTGGTAACGTTTGTTTTGCCAGTGCAACAGCTGGATGGTCATTCACTTTGCAATCATTTGCAAAACTCTATGTTAAACTGCATGGGGTAGCATTTGATGCAAATAAGTTTGCTTCTCGTCTTTGGGGGGACATGTATTACCATCCAGACAGCAGAACTTTTAAGAGGAAACCTCCTGTGTCTGGTGGGGAAAGATCTTTTGTTCAATTTATCTTAGAACCTCTGTATAAGATATACAGTCAAGTCATTGGTGAGCACAGAAAGAGTGTCGAGGGCACACTGGCAGAACTTGGGGTTACACTTCCGAATGCAGCTTACAGGTTAAATGTTCGGCCCCTGTTAAGACTTGCTTGCAGCTCAGTTTTTGGTACAGCAACAGGCTTCACTGATATGCTAGTTCATCACGTTCCTTGTGGCAAAGAAGCTGCATCAAGGAAGGTTGATCACATATATACTGGTCCAAAAGACTCGGAGATCTACAAGTCCATGGAAATTTGTGATTCATCGGGGCCAGTTATGGTTAATATCACCAAACTCTATCCAAAAGCAGATTGCAGTGTTTTTGATGCTTTTGGTAGAGTTTACAGTGGTGTGCTCCAAACGGGACAAACTGTTCGTGTGTTGGGAGAAGGATACTCACCTGAAGACGAGGAAGATATGACAGTGAAAGAGGTCACGAAGTTGTGGGTCTATCAAGCTCGTTATAGGATACCTATAAGCAAAGCTCCACCAGGTTCATGGGTTCTCATTGAAGGTGTCGATGCCTCTATCATGAAGACTGCTACACTTTGTAATGCTGATTTTGATGAGGATGTCTATATATTGCGTCCTCTCCAGTTCAATACACTTTCAGTGGTGAAAACTGCTACTGAGCCTCTTAATCCTAGTGAATTACCAAAAATGGTTGAGGGGCTTAGAAAAATCAGCAAGAGCTATCCTCTTGCTATCACCAAAGTTGAAGAATCTGGGGAGCACACAATCTTGGGCACTGGGGAATTATACCTTGATTCTATCATGAAGGACCTGAGAGAGCTTTATTCCGAAGTAGAAGTGAAGGTACGTTTTCCTGCTTTCTTATCTGTCATATCAGTTTCTTTCTTTCCTTTCCTCGGGAGTGTTGGAGGGTGTGGGTGGGGGTGGAACTGTGGAAGGGAGTTGATGATAAAGTAACAAGTATAGTTTGATTTATCAAAATCCAACTTAGTCCCAGTCTTAGCTGATGCTGTTGAACCTTGTTCTGCGCACTCTGGTGACTGATCAACTTCTTGATTCAACCTTGTTTTTTTGTTTAATTTGCTTTACATGTTATGGGATATGTTATGTACTTATTGTGCTGACTGATCAAGTCATGGGTTTAAATCGGTGATAGGTAGCAGATCCAGTTGTCTCATTTTGTGAAACGGTGGTAGAATCTTCATCAATGAAGTGTTTCGCTGAAACTCCAAACAAGAAGAATAAGATAACTATGGTATGCGATCAATTTGGCTTTCATTCATGTTTTTGCAGTTTGAAGTTGTAGTCATCTTTATCCTGATCTGACTTAGTAAACGTGGTTTCTGCATCTGAAGATTGCAGAGCCATTGGAGAGAGGTCTTGCAGAGGACATCGAGAATGGTGTTGTGAGCATTGATTGGCCTCGAAAGAAACTGGGAGATTTCTTCCAAACAAAGTATGATTGGGATTTGCTTGCTGCACGTTCTATATGGGCTTTTGGTCCTGATAAGCAGGTTAGTTTTTTTTGGAATGTTACCTGATCTTTTTAATACTCCAGAGATATTTTTGCTATCTTCTGTTATTTGGAGTCCATATGTAATCCACTTATGCAAACACCACTTGTAGGGACCTAATATACTGTTAGATGACACACTTCCCAGTGAAGTTGACAAGAACTTACTGAATGCTGTGAAAGATTCTATTGTTCAAGGGTAAGTCAATTGCTTACATAATTCCCTCAACCTCCTGCCCTTCTGGCAGGTTATCCACCTTCTGTCTTTTTGAACTATTGCATTCTTCTGTGAAGCTTTCAATGGGGTGCTCGGGAAGGTCCCCTCTGTGATGAACCAATCAGAAACGTGAAGTTTAAGATAGTTGATGCTAGGATTGCTCCTGAGCCACTACATCGGGGAACTGGACAAATCATCCCCACTGCCCGACGTGTGGCTTATTCAGCTTTCCTTATGGCTACCCCTCGTCTTATGGAGCCAGTCTATTATGTGGAGGTGACGATTTGTTCCTGCTCTTGTATTAATTGTATTATAGTGTGATTGCCTTCTCCGTCCATAATTGTACAATTATGTGCCTTCTCCAGATACAAACACCAATTGATTGTGTTTCCGCCATCTACACGGTTTTATCTCGGAGACGTGGCCATGTGACTGCTGATGTTCCACAACCAGGGACCCCGGCGTATATAGTGAAGGTTGGTTATACTTGATGCAATTGCTTTTGCAGTTTTGTTTGCTAATGCTGCTGTCATGGTTTAAGCTTCCCGTATCCTTAGCGTGTCTGAACAGCTGAATGCTTCCCCTTTTTATCTGCATATGCATGTAAATTTCATCTACTATTTAAGTTTAACACTTGGCTCATCTCTTGTTTTCTAGGCATTTTTACCTGTGATAGAGTCGTTTGGATTTGAGACAGATTTAAGGTATCACACTCAAGGGCAGGCCTTCTGCCTCTCTGTATTTGATCATTGGGCTATCGTCCCAGGAGATCCACTGGACAAGAGCATAGTCCTACGGCCTCTTGAACCTGCCCCAATACAGCACCTGGCACGGGAGTTTATGGTGAAAACAAGGCGTAGAAAGGTACGGTTCTTTTCTTAATTAACTTTACTGTTGAGGTATTACGTAAGACATTGATGTTCTTCCTTAAAACATTATGAAATTCGCTTTAAGCAAACTAGAAGACCCCAGGTGTGATTTGTTGATGATGATTATATCTGCAGGGTATGAGTGAGGACGTGAGCATCAATAAATTCTTTGATGAGGCCATGGTTGTCGAGTTGGCTCAACAGGCCGCAGATCTTCATCTACAAATGATATGAAGGATGTATGTTTCAATTTTTTCACTCTTTATGACCAAAGAAATTCACTTTTGTAACAGTTTATGGTGTCGTATCAGTTTTGTTATTGTATATTTCAGGTAGATAGATACTTTTGGGGGTTTTGAGATATACACCTGACCGTTCTGAATGTAGTTTCAATCAGTTACCCCAAATTCTTTATCACTTCATTGAAGCTGAGATGCTGCCATCAATTATATCATTCTTTCGCGAGTTTCAAAATTCATCTGCTTGCATATTGTTTGGTGCAAAAGTGAAATGTGTTTTTGGTATAGAATTTATCTTTCTTAAGCATTTGCCATCGAACTTAAGCCAGTAGCCTCACTTAAGCCAGTAATATATGTAATGTAGGTCTAACCTAGACATTTCCCCTCAAAAAAAAAAAACCAAAGGTCTAACCCAGACATTTAAGCGATGTGGCACTGCAATTCTTCCTCAGCCCCAGAAAATAAGAGGGACTCTGAATATTATTAAGGATTAATCGTCAAAAAGTATCTTATTCTTGTGATAAGGAGGGTTTTAAGTTGTAAAAAATTATTAAAAGAGACTGTCTAATTTTAATATAAAAGTAGATATAGTAACTAAATGAATTAAACTAGTCACTAAAAAAAATTAACGTAGTTACTATCATGTGCTCCCGTATATGTTAGTTTGTTCACTTGGAATCTTAACATTATTCGCAATTAGAAAGAATTTTCAAAATTCTTCTTTATATATAAGAAAAACCATAATCATGTAGCATCCTGTTTGATTCATCTCAATGAGTACTTTGTTAATATTTAATTATTATAATTTTTGCTAATTAGAAGATATTTGAGTCAAAGAAATGTATTGGCAGATGCACACATTCGGAACGGACAAACTAAAACATGTATTTTATAAGAATGTAAGAATATTATGTTGGTCATAGGTCATAGGTCATAGATACCCAGTGAAAGTCATTGTTACCCCTTGTCAAAGGATGCCAACAAATATTACAAGATACTCTGGTTTTCTAGGACATATCCGATCATCAATTGTTTTTCGAGCTCAAGCATTATCTAAAAAACGAGAATTCCTTTTCTTTCAGGTAATGGACTGACCCCTGCACTCGCACAAAGATTAATTTGGAAACAAAAAGATACACTTTACATAGCAAAGCCATCCTTGGATTACTGCAGCAAAATCCAATCTGGCTCTAATTGTAAAATCTGCATCACGAAATTACTATTAATGAAAAGATATGTGATTTCCCTCGAAAAAAAGAATCTGATTGGCTCAACTACAATTATTAGAACTAATAAATAATATGCAGAGCTCAAAATAATAGGGGAGTTCACACTATTAGAACATCAAATGTAGAAATTACTGTACAGCAAACTCAAATAAGATTTGTACAAAACTGTGAGTGAGTCCTATCGTAATCTATTGAACAGTAAGCCTCTGGAGGTGATCTAAGAAAACCTCAAAACTGACATCATCAGTGAATATGAGATCTCCTCCCGGTTGCAAAGCGGAACCAGAGTTGTATGTTGCTGAAGGATTCAACTTTGCCAGAAGAAAACGGGCCTAAAAAGCATCAAGTTAAAAGAAAGATTAGCGACATTAGCTTTAACGGAATGCTATGCATGAATATATAATTATCAGCCAACCAAAGTATTGGTTGTAGCTGCAGTTCAGAAAAAATCTAATTTGGACCTCAAACAATCCCATTCACCTGTTACTTATACGGGTGATAGTGCAATACATAAGTGCGATTTTCTTAGTTCTATTATGCATTTATAGCATACTAAAGAGACACTCTTATGGCTTTAGGCTGTAGCTGTAACCACCTTGGTCAACGGCCTCAAGACAACATGCAATAAAGGTCAGCTGGAAATATGTGATTACAGATAAAGCAACACCATAAAGGCATAAACTGCTAGGGTGACTCTACAAGCTCAGATACTATTCCATCTCATTGCCATTACAAAGTCAGAAATACAGATAAATTTTAAATTAACCATCAAATATGAATAGTCAAACTTTATTTAGAGTCTAAGTTAGAGGTGTCAATCTGGGTCACTGGCTGGGTTTGGGTTGACCCAAGCTGGGTCGGAATGATTTGGGTCGGAATAATCTGGGTGACACCGTGTCATGGGTCGGAACTGGGTGGGTCGGGTGAACTTGGGTCGGGTGAAACTGGGTGAGAGGAGCTCGGAACTGGGTCGGAAATGGGTCGGGTGAGACTGGGTCGGCCGGTATCTGGGTTGGGTGAATTTGGGTCGGAATGGAATAAGGTGAAGTCGGTCCAAATCGGCTTTCGGAATGACTTGGGTCGGAAGAAATCGGCTTTCGGAATAACTTGGGTCGGAAGAAATCGGCTTTCGGAATGACTTGGGTCGGAAGAAATCGGGTTTCGGAATTACTTGGGTCGGAAGAAACCGTCTTTCGGGTTACTTGGGTCGGAAGAAATCGATATCGGAATAACTTGGGTCGGAATAATTCGGCTTTCGGAATTACTTGGGTCGGAAGAAATCGGTTTTCGGGTTACGTGGGTCGGAAGAAATCGAAATCGGAATAACTTGGGTGGAAAGAAATCGGGTTTCGAAATTACTTGGGTCGGAAGAAATCGGCTTTCGGGTTACTTGAGTCGGAAAAAACCGATATCGGAATAACTTGGGTTGGAATAATACGGCTTTCGGAATTACTTGGGTCGGAATAAATCGGCTTTCGGGCTACTTAGGTCGAAAGAAATCGATATCGGAATAACTTGGGTCGGAATTACTTGCAACGACTAAATATCGAACCGGCGGCTCCGTGGCGTATTGATTTGGGTCGAGATTGTTATAAACTTATAACATGTGGATGTGGTATTGAGTATTGTGATATTGTGGTATAGATTATAGTCATTATACTTTATACTTATAGTGGTATATTATAGTAATCTGTAATTATACTGATATTGTGAATTGTGATTGAGTCATTATTGTGAATTTTTTAATAATACATTGAATCATTAATACTTTGATACTTATATTACTAATTTGAAATGTTACTAAAGTAAGACTTATAACTTATAAGTTATACTTATAATCTTATATTATTGGGCCATTCACCATTATTGGCTATTGGTAATTGGCCTATTGCCTAAGTTACTAAGTATCACTCATTAGTTATTTACTTATTTAGTTATTCTCATTCATGATTGCATATGTATTCAAGTAACAAGTAACAACTAACATCTAACAAGTAAGTGAGTAACAACTAACAACTAACAACTAACAACCATAAGGATTATTGATTATAGACTTATAGTGTTAGGGTTAATAGACTATTAAACTTAAACATTTTGTTAGTTAGTGACTTACTCACTCTCAAGTCTGAATCAGTACAGTTACTATTAGTTATTCACTTATTTAGTTATTCTTATTGATGATTGCATAAGTACTCAAGTAACAACTAACATCTAACAAGTAACAAGTAACAACTAACAATTAACAATGATCAACGTTAATCACTTATCACTTAATCGAATATGTCAATATATCATATGAAAATGATACATAATCAAACACTATGTTAGTAGAGGATGAACATGATCGAATTTCATGTAAATGTGACTATGTTTTTTTAAGTTAATCGTCTCTAAGTTAATCGTATAACTTAGTAGATTGGTTCAATATAACAATGTTTCATTTAAGTTAATTGTCTTTAAGTTAAATTCATTTCGAAACCCAAATCATCTAATTGAATTGAAATAAGTAGTTAATTATTGTTACTATGTCGTAGTAAACCTTATTGCTTATCAGTAAGATACTGATATGAAAAGCGAAAATTCGTATATGTAGTATACTATAAGCTACGGTCTAGTACTGATTAAGGCTTGTTATAACTTATACAAGTTCACTTAGCTGAATACAATCAAATTATAGCTGAGTAAAATAATTGTATAAGTAAGGTTATAAGAAATCTACCTTAATAGAAGAAATAACCATATATTAATATAAGTTTATAACCAATAACTTAAGTATTAATGTAAGACCTATACAAGTAGTAGCAGTAGTAATTGTTATTGTGTCACGTCTTACATGTTAGCATTAAATTAATCCCTAATCACCGCATGTAACATGTTCACATATTTCTAATTTATAAATTTAGAATAATAATTTCTTAAAAATCAATAATACTAATTTAATTTTTGAAAAGTTTATAATTTCTATTAAGTTATAATAACACTACTAATTTTAAAGTTACTAAACTACAACTTTGCCTTAAATTTCACGTCATTCATAATCATATTTACATGAATCAAACTTGTTGAAATTAAAAATAATAATTAAACTTCTAAAGTTTATAATTTTTATTATTAATAATAGTTTAGGAATTTAAGTAGATTAACTAATTGCTTATCAAATCAATACTAGAAGTATAGAATTATAAATTTAAAATTAGAAAATAGAATATTTAACCTTAACCATTGATTTTGAGAATGATAAAAATCCAAACCATTGATATTTTGAAATCCATGTGCTTGGTCACTCTTAATGCTTATTGGTCAAAAAGATAAATCAAGGATCATGAATTGAGACCATTGATTAGCCAATATCAAATCTAAGCCCTTCATTTCTTTACTCTCTAACCTTATAACTCTAAGGACTTTTTACTCTAAAATCTCAGCCCTTCACTCTAAAATCCAACGATTGAGATTAAGTGATTAACCCTAAAATCTAAGCCTACAGTCCATACTATATTAACCCCTTTTTTCATTTCCTCCCCCATTTCGCCACTTTCTAAACCCTAATCTCAATTTCTCTATTTGCAATTCAGATCTACACCAAAGCATGGATAGTGGTCTCGAGACCATCATGTGCACCGTGCACTTGTTCCAAAACGCGTGTTTTTTGATTTGAAACGCAAGTTTTGTTTCAAAATCACATTGAATAGAACTTGTCTTTTTAATTTCAAGATATTAATTTCAAAATTCAGAATTATCGCTTAATTTTTAACTAAAAAAATCTAATAAAGTTTTAAGTAATTACAACACTTTATTTCCCTCAAATCTCATTAAAACCCAAAAAACTTCATTTAATTTTTTTTTATTGAGATATTGAATTCTATGATGTTTCTCAAAAAATCAGTAAAACTCATTTTTGTTTAACTTTGAAATTTTTTTTTGGAACTTCAATTATGAAACTTAAGAAAGGAGGGATTTTCATAATAATTTTGATTTGAAAATATATTAGTGAAGATTTAAAATGGAAACAAGAAAAAAAAAAAAAAAAGAGGAATTAGTAGAGGGAGAAGAAGGAAAGAAAAAAAGAAGAGAGACATACCAGTTCATAAGTTTCACCTCTTGTTCTTAGTGGTGTTGTTTGTTATATAATGAATTATATGTAATGTACTTGATATAAGTGATTTGATATTTTGATGGTATAGAGTATGGACCCAAATACTACCACGTGTACACTATAGAGATGATAGTAATTAATTAGCTAGTATGTTTAAAAGATGATATTTTTGAAATGGTTATTATTAGGTTGAGATAAAATAGTAATAAATTAGACAAAATGAACTTTTTGAGGAATAATACTATATTCTCAGGGAAGCTTAAGATGGATTTTGATTGTTTCTCGAGTTTTTAATCTACATGTCCTATTATAATTATACTGATGTACTTTGTTTTATATCTTCATGTTCTTATTATCTTTTTTTATAATTTTTTTTCTTAAGTCTTATATGCACACGTTCTTTTATAATTAGTATGATGTTCTTTATTTTATTAAAAAAACTAATATGAACCCGGTGCACACTAATTAGTGTGCACCCGATCCATATCACGTGAGTTTATGATAGTGTATGTTAAAATGATATAGCGTATGTTAAAATGATATAGTGTATATTAAAATGATATAGTGTATATGTTAAAATGATATAGTGTATGTTAAAATGATGTAGTGTATATTAAAATGATATAGTGTATGTTACAGTGTATGTTAAAGTGATATATGTATGTTATAATGATATAATGTATGTCAAAATGATATAGTGTATGTTAAAGTGATATAGTGTATGTTACAATGATATAGTGTATGTTAAAGTGATATAGTGTATGTTAAAGTGATATAGAGTGTGTTATGGTCACGTGCCTGGGTCTGATCCACACTATTTTTAGTGTGAACCGGTTCACGCAAGTCGGATTGTTATTTTATATCTTCATGTTCTTTTATGCTTTTATTCATTGTTATGGTTCTTATTATAATTTTTTTTTTCTCAAGTCATATATGCATATGTTCTTTTTTAATCAAGATGATATTATGTATTTTAATACCTTTATGTTCTTTTCATATTTATTTTAATTTTTGTGTTAAACGCAACTTGGACAAAAAGAAACGAAGCAACTTAGGGTATGTTCTCTTCGGCATAAAACAATTGAACTAAACTAAAATTAAACCAAATTGAATTGAATTGAACTGAAATGAATAGTGATATGTGAGAGTAAAAGTATTGTCAAGAGTTGAACTGAATTGAAAATAAGCTGGGGGACAAACCCTTAGACAAAAACATATTTATTTTATAATTAGATGGTGTTCTTTGTTTTACACCTTTTATGCTATTTTCACGTTTATTTCCATTTTTGTGATTTTATGTATTTTTTTTCTCAAGTATTATATGTATATGTTGTTTATAATTCGTATAGTATTTTTCACAGTTGTTTTTATGTTATTGATTTTTATGATTTTTAATAAGTTATTGTTTCTCAAGCTATTATACACATTACACATGTTCTTTTGTAATTCATATGATGTTCTTTTTTTATACCTTCAAACCAAATAAAAAACTTATACATTCTCCATCTTTAAAAGAACACGGGTCATGGAAAAAAGAACATGTATTAGAACAAGATACAAATATAATTAAAAGAACATATTTTCTAGATAAGAAGAACATACGATGCAAATGAAAAAAATAGGTCTAATCATTTACCCAAAAAAAAACATATATAAAAACAAAAAAAAATATTAACATAGATATCATGTTCAAAGAATGTAAAAAGAAAACTATTCAATTGTGATTGACTTTCATTATTTGGTAACTGTTACCAAATCCTAACACGGCAGTAGATAAGGTAACTGTTACCAAATCTAAACCAATTTTACGTGAGTTTAGGGAGGGATTTTCTTTTTTTATTTGAAAAGTAAAAATTACTAAATTACAGAATTTGCATAGGAAATAAATTGTGTCGTTTAGTAATGAAATAATTGTCGTTTCAAAACAGGTGCACATAGAGCTACATGGTCTCTAGTGCACGTTCCTATTTGCGGATCTACACCATCTCTCACAAAAACCCTAACCATTATTCTTCTTCGAACCAAAACTACCAAAGATTCAAATGAGGAATCACATTATCTATTCACATTTCGATGAGCTTGGTGAAGTAGAAGACGACGAAAAATAACGGCAAGAAGAATCCAGAAGATGACACTCTGGTCCAGTTAGCGAAAGCGAAAGTTTCCGGTAGATCATGATATTTTCGACAACAAACTTTCTAGGTCTTTTAATTTATTTTCTCTCTCTTTCTCTCACTTATTCATCGTAATTCTTTAGATTTTTCTGTTTCAAATTTGCTGGTTGATTTATTGTATTGTTACCGTTTCTTTTGGTTTGCAGAAATTCGGCTTAAGTTTAGCGAGATCAAAGGTGTTTTCTTCGCACTGCAGCAGATCAGAGAGAAAGCTGAACAAGATGGCCTAAATAAGAAGAGGAAATGATTTCTAGGTCTGTTTTTTTCTCTAAATGTTGAGATTCTGAATTGAAATTATGTTCGAGTTTGACATACCTAATTGTGGTCTATAGGAGGAGTATGGAGCTATAAAAAGAATACCAAGATTTAGTGCTGACTTGAGTCGTTAGCCCTAAGATTTTGGTAACGAGGTGGCAAACAAGCGCTCATTACCACCATTCTCCATCATTTCGAGGGTTTGGAGATCCGATTGTATATCAAGTGAAAAAGCCCCATGTCTTGTTATGGAGTGGGAGTTGTTTTGCTTTGATTCTCTCTAAGATCCTTCCAATGCGGAAAAGAACATCAATGTTATTTATAACGAAGTAGCTAAACATATAAAGCAGTTTTAAGGTAAGAGACCCTCTTGGTGGTATAGGATACAAAGAGCATTCCACTGTTTTTTGGGGTATGGGTTCATGTATCTTCTACTTCATATTAAATTGACTTGTCATATTGTTAATTGTTGTTATACTAGCATTAACCAGCCTACAGTGTATAGAATATATAGGTTTGTGACTTCTGTGGGTCATCCTACTATTAATCACCCTTATACCATTCAACACCAAGGTCTTTTTTTTTTGTTTACTCATTCCGTCCTATTGATCAATTTATCTAACGCTGCTATTGTTTTTGAGCCCTTCGTTGGGGATTAAATAGTCTGATTCTATCGTTATTGGCAGATAGAAAAGTTATTGCTTTGATTTTTTTTTTTTTCCTATTCAATTGTTTGATTTTGACCTTTGCACTATTGCTTTTAATTTTCTAATTAGTATATAAAAACAAATGTTATATGTAAAATGTGGTTAAATGTATAATTTCATAATAATAACTTTTGTTAACTATTACTAAGTGATAAATTAAGATTCTAATTGTCAAAGTTGTGCATGGAGAAGTGTGAAAGTGATTGAACAATTTAATAAAAACAGAGAGATTATGATTTTCTTTTGGAAGAATTTAGATATTTTGATGTATATACATCTTAGGAATGTACTCACTTCGTTTTTTTTTTGTTTCTGTTTATTCATTGGCAAGTTTCAATATGTTCCTATTTTAAATTTCTTTTTTTTACATAAAGTAATTTAGTATCAAGCAGTCCCTTCTTCAATCCTTTACCTTGTAAAGTCATAAATCTGTTTGTTCTTGTTTGGCTCATTTTGACTACAGATGGAGAAAAGTGCCACCTTTTATATTAGGGCGTATTAGTTGCTGATTTTGTAATGTTGTTGGAAGCTTGGAATGATTAATGGCAGTTTTTGTTCAATTTTAATTTTATATATATTTTTTTTTGTCTAATACTTTAAGTCTGATTTTATTTATTTTATTTCTAATATTTATTAAATACTAAGTAAAACAAATGTTTGATCGTTAGAGAGAGACGTCTTCACTATTTCTTTATTAGACATTAAAACATTAAGTAACAAGGACCGAACACCCTTCAAACATTAAGTAAGTCTGATTTTATTTATTTCTAAAACAGCATGTTATAATTTACATTTAAACTCTAAAAATATTGTAATTTGCCTAATTTCTAAACAGAACCAAATATAAATGGGCTGAAAATGTACATAATGATTAATTCAATTCAACTATTTACATAAATTAAAAAAAAGTTGGAGGTTAAGAATTAAGATACCTTATGGCTTATGCCCTATGGTGTATGGAAGTCATGGCTTAAATGCATGTCTAACAACAGAAACTATGTGTTTCATCTCCGCCTAATCGAGAACTACTCCAAATATTAATGTACTTGTCAGAAAAAATGTGTTCCATCGATTTTTTTAAAAAATAAAAGAAAGATGAAACTTGAAATAAATGGTAATCTTATACGTCTTCGATCCTGCACCCCAAAAACAAATAAATGGTGTTGGGTCGGGTTTACTTGGGTCGGAATGGCATTGGGTCGGGTTTAGTTGGGTCGGGTGGTAACAAGGTTGGGTCGAAACTGGGTCGGTGATAGCTGGGTTGGGTCACAACTGGGTCGGTGATAGCTGGGTTGGGTCACAACTGGGTCGGTGATAACTGGGTTGGGTCACAACTGGGTTGGGTGGTAACTGGGTTGGGTGATAACTGGGTTGGGTGATAACGGGTGGGTTTAACTGGGTCATTGGCGGGTGAAGTTGGGTGCGGGTCATTTTGGGTCGGAAACAGGTTGGGTCTGGATCGTTATTCACGGGTGCAACTGGGTACGGGTACAACTGGGTCGGCCCAACTCAGGTTGGGTTACTAATTCCACGGGTTAAACTGGGCACGGGTGAACACTGGGTCGGAATGGGTCGGCTTTCCAACCGACCACTCTCGGCTCGGAACAGGTTGGGTCTGGGTCGCATGCGGGTTCACCCGTGGGTCGGCCCAGTTTTTGACACCTCTAGTCTAAGTATGTTTCTAACAGATAGAAGAAAGGCTACATGGCACCAGACCTTCCAAAGCCAAGCCAATCACTGGTATCCATCAAAACTTCTAACATGCTTCTATAATACTCCCTCCGTCCCATAATATAGTGCTCACTTCTCATTTTTCACAAGAATTAAGGAAAATGGAAGGAGTTTTAAGATTTCACAAAAATATATATATTTAAGTAAATGTTTATTGGGTATTTTTGTCTTGGAACTAGTTTTTTTCTTCTTTTTCCTTTAAAATAAAATGAAAGAGCAATAAATATTCCTTGGAATGGTGTAAAACAATAAA
The DNA here is from genome assembly GCF_026745355.1 of Beta vulgaris subsp. vulgaris. NCBI lineage: Eukaryota > Viridiplantae > Streptophyta > Magnoliopsida > Caryophyllales > Amaranthaceae > Beta > Beta vulgaris. The sequence goes on along the minus strand of NC_079202.1, from coordinate 55,677,933 downwards.
TAGGGGCACATATTTTAAAAGAAAGTAGGAGTATTTTGGAAAGTTTTATGTAGAAATGAAGGATAATTTAGTCCAAACAAATTGATAAAAAAAGAAATAGGCACAACATTTTGGGACACCCAAAGAGGAATGCAAGCACTATATATATTATGGGACGGAGGGAGTACTTTTTATATAATTTTATTAGATGACATGATGATGTATAACTTCCTCGGTTTTTTAGTTGTACTCAAAGGAAATGGCAAACATATTTAAGGATAGTTGTGCGAGGGAATGATGAAGAATACTAGAAAAAGTCACGTGGGAAGAAGACCTTCTCAAAAGGCAAATGGTACAGCTAATTCAAAACATCCCAAAAAAATATATATGGTACAGTTAAAAAGAAACGGAGGTTAAAATTTTGAAATATTAATGTAAGAGCTCTCTGCTCTTTATTTTAATTTTTACATCGAAAAGGAAATACTGTATACTGAAGGCGGCTAGAAGCTAGTTCTAAAATCTACAATCATATCGGGAAGAATATTTCGAACAAAACCAGGCAACAGGTAGAAGAATAATATTTTGAAATTGCATATTGAATTGATAAACCAAAGGTCATACATATAACACCACTCAGCAACCCAGCATTGATTTGACCAGTGCACCCTTAAAAAGAACCTTTGTAAGAAATATTCAGCGTTAAGCCAAGGATCAAAACTCAAAAATCAACTCTAGCCTAGAGTTGATTCGAGGCCAGGAAGCGGCCAAAAAAGTCACCCCATTTCAGCCCAAATTCAAAAAAGCAGTATTAGTGCCTTTCATATATACTAACAGAAAGTGCTCAAAGACTCAGCTCAAACATAATACAAAGTCAATGGCTATACTTGGTGAATTAAGATCCTCTCCAATTCTTTCTCTTAAAATCCTATGTTCAGGTTATGACGACTAAGCTATTGGACTGATAAAAATTCCATTCCCCCCCCCCCCCTTTCCCTCTTCATGCATTCCCAACCATTGATCTATTTAGGAATGCAAAGGAAATGGTAAGGATCTCATTCCATACTTGAGTAGATATATGGACTAAGGAGCATACAACATGCGCACATGATTTAAGACAAGCTTACTGAAGGTCAAGACATAGGGGATAAGAATAGTAAAGGTAGTATTATGTTCATTCATATCTTCTTCAACTTCACAATATAAGAATATACCTGAGAGCCATACTGATCACAGATGACCAAGCGTGGAGCTGGAAACCTCTCTTTGATCAAAGCATCGACATCGTCTTTAGGAGCTTGCAACAACTCGGCAAATGCCTAACAATAAGAAGAAAGAAGAAGCCCAGTCAAAAAAAAAAAAAAAAAAAAAGGGGGAAAAGAAAACAAGCAAATAGTTGGCGATAATTGAGCACTCAAAAGTGAATCTGTGTACATCACACGTCCAACAAGCAGCATACTGACCTTGTGTTCAGGCATATCTTGGTATCCAGCCTTGCGCCACTGAGCAACAGTTGCACCGTGGAAAATGACAATCGTAAAGTATGAATCCAGTAACAATATCCTGTCCGCAGCAACAGATGCAACATCGAGAAGAGCGGGTTCAGGAGATGATTGGAAGGAATAAGAAATCAATGAAGGCTGAATCATAACTACTGAGTTGGCTACGTTCTCCCGGTTAAGAATCATTCTAAAATATGCAGTCTCGTCAGGGCTGTTGTTGAACACCTATTGCAAAATAGACCAAGTTAGCTGCTTTCATGATGTCACAATCGTAGAATACCGACAGAAGGAAAAATGAATACCTGTACAAACTGAGATCGTCGTAGATGAAACATAAATTGAGGAAATATTGAAAAACGTGGAGATAGGCTGAAAGAAGATGGGTTATCCTTTTGGTAATCACCGAATCTTGAACAAAGACGTATCAGTGATCTGTCAAGCCATCTTATTGGGTCAAACTCAGCCTGCAAGCCAACAATTGATGGATAGAGAAATTATCATAAAATATTAAAGAGAGGATAAGATGGTTATGACAAGCTGGGTAATTAACTAGAAAATTAAACTGAAAGATCGTCAGATAGAAGTATCATGGATGCAATATTCCAGCAAAAACACTTTCTAAGCTAAAGGTCCAGGGCTTAAGTATCATGTTAAAGAAGCAGGTAGTTGTGCCACAAGACTTGGGGCCTATGCTTTTGCTACCACTTTGTACTAAACCTGCCGACCTTTAGAAAGGTAAACATAAATATAAAATTACATAATAACGAGAGAGAAAGCTGGAAGATGATGACCAACAGTACAACAGAAAGCAGCTATATATCTACTTGTATTGGAAGGAAGTAACAAGAGAATCATCATGATAAGAGAAAGTTGCAGCAGAACTTATCAAGACAACATACAAGAAAATGATGTAGCAGCGGGATTATTGCGGGAATATAGGAAAAACAAGAGAGAAACATGCCATATCTATGCCATATCCATGTCGAATGGTTTCAAAATTAATGGGCTTAGCACCGAGACTCATAAGAAGCACTTGCCGGCATTATTCCTACTACCAACAAATTACAATCTTTCCATCAATACATAATCATCTACTATGAAAAACCGGAAATCCACATAAGTTATTTGGCATAGATGACCACAACTAACAGAATCCAAAGTGGCATAGATTACCACAACTAACAGAATACAAAGTGGTATCCCCCTTGGTACTCACCTCATTCTCCATCTTGAATGAGACTAAGCGTGCCATGGTGACAGCTGCTGCTTCTTGATCAAATCCTGCAATCAACTCCTATACAATATTGATGGTGAGAAAGCATAAAAACAAAGGAAGTTTTACAAGAGGTAACAAACTGACTACATTTTGAAGACATCTAACAAGCCACTGCCACATGACAAAAGTTAATGATAAACCCACAAACAGATAAAGGAAAAGACTTAGGAATCTGGATCAAAATTTGTTTGGACAGTCGCTCTCCTGGAAATCCAGGAGAATAAGTGAATAACAACTTTCTTACTTAAAATCATGGTATTCCAATAGCTTGATATTGTTGCATATCAGTTTCTCAACGAATATTGTCACTGAACATAGTTCTACGAGGCAATATGACAGCTATATGAGAAAAGGAACACCAAACCACCACTAACATATAAAGTAAAACCATATTTTGGATTCCTACTATAATCTTGAAGCAAAACTTTGACAGATGGTTCTTAAGTATGGAGATCATCTAGGTACAACTTTAATCTATTTAAAGCTAGAAGTACCACCAGTCACTTAGGCCTCTGTTCGAGGCTTTAAATCATGTCGATGTATGGATCAACATCGCATGCAAGCCGAAACAGGAAACTGAAGAAAGGTGAGGGAAAAGACTAATAATATAACTATAATATTTCATAATTTCCTACTTGAATAATATTCTTTAGGGAACCACAGTTCGTAAGTGATAAATCATAAAATTATTTTTTCAGATTTTTTTAAGCTTTCATTTAATGGATAAAAATAAATATTACTGCCTGTATTTTTTTCTTTTACTTATCTTAACTCAAAAAAAAAAAATTAAGATTCTTTTTAGCATGGACCGAACAAAAATTTCGGCTCCACATAGTGGAACCAAAATTTTGGTTCGGTTTCACAAACAGTGAAAAAAAAAAAGCTGTGAAAACTGTCGAAGAAGAAGAGAAAGGAGGAAGAAGAAGATCGGAATTTTCTGGTTTTAATATAGATCTGATTTTTTTTTCGGGGGGGGGGGGGGGGGGGGGGGTACATCAACACATGGCGTAATCAATGGTTCATATCAAAGCAAGGTAAACTCTTCTGGTTCAAGAAATCAATATCAACTGGATCTCTAAACAGCGTGGTATTATCCCGGTTTCTTCTTGTTTAACCGCGAAAGGTGCTGAAGATGTTATGAGTTTCTTTCATTTAATTCTCTGGGTTGGTTTTTTATATGGAATTTGTGTTTTTAATGCCAAAGTGAATTTGGGTACTGAAGAATTGGAACTGGCAGGAGAATATGAAGGAGAAGAAAGGAGGAAGAGGAAGAAGAAGGTGACTGCGCAGAGGGGGAGGGGGAGGGGGAGGCTGAGGGTGGTGGTGGTGGCAGTGGTGGCTTCGGAGTAGTGGTGGCAGTGGTGGTTATCGTAGGTTAGAAAAGAGGAAGAAGTAGAGGAGAAAGAAGAAAATTAATATAGTATAAGTACGGGCGGTGTGTGGTAATACGGGCGGCAAATACCGTGACATTAATAATAAGAGATAAATATGGAAAAACAGGCCAGGCAAGAAGATTAAATACTAATAACTCCTTTTCTATTTTGCTAGTGAACAAGGATCACAATAGTAGGAGTATAATAGCACATAACTCAAATTTCATCATTTTTTTCTGGTCATACACCCCACTCTCCCGATCCCAAGAAAAGAGAAACGGAACTGAAAAGATTTAACACTCTTCAATCAAGGAAGAAGATAGCTGAAGGTCACATTCCACCTTCAATGGCCATTAAAAGCTGCTAACAATTGCGCAGACTGGAGAAGGTTTGACACGATGGACCGTGAATGGCTAGTCTAAACTCTAAGGGGGTGTTTGGTTTAGATAGGGGAAAAGGTAAGGGTATAAGAAAGAGAAACAAGGAGAATGGAAAGGAAAACCCTTTGATTAAAAAGGTTGTTTGGGATAAAAAAACTCATCTTCAACTTCTCACCATTCCTCCACCATGTTCCCCTTCCCTCTCTCTCCAAGAACCACCTCCACCTCACGTTACCCCCTTCCCTCGCCTCTGCCACCTCACTGCTGTTAATAACCACCGTCCACCACCACCGCGAAATTACCACCACCCATCACCACCGCCAAGTAACCATCGCTCCTCTTCTTTCTTTTCTTTTCTACCACCATTGAAGGAGAAATTTGAGATTTAAAGGTCAAATTCGACCATAAAAACTTCAGATCTGAAGTTTTCATGGCCGAATTTGACCCTTAAAGCCATAATTATTGATAAGAAGAAGTATTCACCCATTCTTACTCTTGAATTTTTTTTTTTTCAAGTTTTTAGGCTTATGGGTTTTCAAGTGGTGTTGGTGGATTTTTGGGTGGTTGTGCTGTTTGGGAGGAAGTGGTGATGGGTTTATGGGTGCATGTGGTGGATTTTTTTCCAGTGGTTTGGTGTGGCGGTGACGGTGGTTGGTATGGGTGGTGGTACAATGTCTGGGGTGGTTGTTGTGGTGGTTGTGGTGGTGGTCAACCATTGGTCAAGGTGACCATGGAGTAGAGAAGGGAAAGGGTAAGTGAAACCTTAGTGGGGGATGGGTAATGGAAGTAGAGGACTTTGGGGTAATGAGGAGCGTAAAGGGAATGATTAAAATGTGTTAACAAACAACAAGTAAGGGAATCGACCTATTTGATTCTCTTACCCTTTCCTAAAAACCCCCAACCAAACGCCCCCTAAAGGTTTTGAATCATGGAAAGTTTCAAACTATTGCAATCATATTGCGTCCCAGCGTATAACAGGATGCAATATCCTTCCTATCTTTTGATATCCTATATTTTGGGCTCTAATCCTCTTTTATGCCAAAAATCATGCACGGAAATTTAAAAAAGGGGGTGCAAATGAGCACTTGCGAGTCAATCAATGCCTATCACAACTACTTGAGAAGAAAAGGCTCAGTTGCCCCTAATTTGGGATAAGACGAGAATTTACAATTGTTAAAAAATTTCAGCGTTTCCAAACGCATTTCAATGAGTTTGTGTTTCTTATATATGTTTCTGAAAGCTGATAAGTGGACTACGAAAAGTCAGAGTCCAATCCAGTCTAGTCCAAACTTATCGGACTAGACTGGACTGAAAAATAATTGGATTGGACTCGGACTCAAATTTTCGAGTCCAATCCAGTCCAATATATATTCTTCCTCCGTTTTTTTAGATGTTACACTTTCCTAAAACGGAATGGCTCAAAATAGATGTTACACTTTTTTTTCTTTCATAAATTAGTAAGTTTTGCACTGTAAAATGACCAACTTACCCTTTCTTATAACAATTAATCAAAATTAAACCTATTTAATTTAACCTAAATTAACAATTAACCAACATCCCTCTTCCACCCACCCTAGCAGTCCAACCCCTTCCCCACCACCGCACCGCACCCCACCCAACCTGTCGAAACACCACCACACCCGCCGAAACCCCCACCCCATCCGCCGGAAACCCCACTACACCCGTCGAAAACCCCACCCACCCACTGAAAACCCCACCCCACCACTGAAAACCCCACCCACCTGTCGAAAACCCCACCCGCCGAAAACCCAGTCGCACGACTAGAAGGGAAGGATAAGGGGACAGGGGTTGCGTGTTTGGAAGGAAAAGGAGAAGGAGAAGGGGAAGGGGAAGGGGAAGGGGAAAGGGAAAGGGAAGGGAGAGGGTGTCGGTGGTCGATTTGGTGGTGTCGGTGGTCGATTTGGTGGCGTCGGTGGTCGATTTGGTCTTGTGATAGTCGCAACGGTGGCGCGCTGGTGTGGCCCACCAGTGGTGGTGGCTCACTGGTGTTCCCCACCCTTACTTTCTCTTAATCCCTCATTAACCAAACTTTTCGAAAGTGTAACATCTAAAAAAAACAGAGGATGTATATATATATATATATAGGAGCAATATCACATGAGAATGCTCCTTATATGAGAATTGAGAATGAATCTCAACCACACGATTGGATTAGAGTTACAACACTAAGACAGTTATATCCCCCTAAAAAAATTCACTTGAATTTTTTTTCTTCTAATATTCTATTTTTTGGAGTTACATCACTTGTTAGAGTTATTTCTCTTATTCATAAGAGTTAAAGCGCGTAAAATTCATTCTCATTTCTCGTGTAAGTATGCATTCTCATATGAACTCACTTCTATATATATATATATATATATATATATAATATAATATATATATATATATATATATATATATTTGTATGATTTTTTTCTTGAAATTTAGACTTTTTACATTTGCTCTAAATTTTTTACCTAGCTTCAGACTTTTCACTTACCCTCCAAAACTCCAAAGTGAAAAGGCAAAAACTACTTTAACCCTTTTGGCGCCTTTTGTATTTTGCAAGTTGCATTTTATTAAAATTTAAGGATGCATGTAACTTTATGAAATGATGTAATGAATCCAATTTTTCAAGTTTCAATGATTCAATCATCAGACAACATTGTACACCTAAATCAGGAAAAAAATTGATATATAATAATCGAACCGGACTGGATTCGAACTCTAGAATTTTTTTTCGGACCAGACTGGACTCGGAAAAAGTTTTGGATCGGATTTGTACTCAATTTTTTAAGTCCAAAATACTTTGGACTGAATTTGGATTCGGCAAAGTCCAATTCAATCCAATCCACTTACACCCCTAATCGGAGCTATGCATATAGATAAAACCAGCCTAGTAATACGACAATCAACTAACATTTGGTTCCTGATCCCACAATAAACAGAGGCATTATACAAAGGACACAGAAGTGGAGAAAATACCTGTGTGCTTCCTGGACCAGCAATCCATCGCCTGGAGAGAGTTGTAATGCGAAGCCTCATACGACCACTTCTATGTTGATAGCTGAGAAAATTCTGACACAAGTCAGAATAGCTCCAACATCGAGCAGGCGCAATAAAAAAAAGGGAACAACCATGAAAATGTCACGTTTTGTTCATACTAAGTCAAAAACTGCAGGAAAAACTGATTGCTAGTGGCTTGACCGATGGCATCAGAACTCTCTTTCTTTGCAATGTCAAAAAATATGCATAACGTCGTAGCTTTATCAAGGCCACACAACTTCCATGCGCTTGTGTTGCCCTGGCCAATAACAGTTTCAGAACAAAGGAGACCTTTCTGCACCAAGGATAGAGCATAAACGTCAAATATCCGACAAACACAAATGTGAGCATAAACAAATTCTTGACACAAATTTACCTTTTCAAGTGATGCACAAGGACCAAGTATTCCCTGAATCTTCATATCCTTTGAGCAGCTGACCTCAAATATACCACTGCATGAGGTAATTTGGTTAGGCCAATTGCAAATATCGTCTACAGTAAAATCCTAGAGATGAAAGCTACAATACTAGTGCCAGATGTCTAAATCTTGTACATCTAAGTATGGGGCATTGATATTTTAAGTTAGGTATTGCATGAGTTGTGTCTATTTATTTTAATAATAGAACGGAGAATTCATGTTTCAAGTAAATATTCATTCACCAAATATTGATTTTATTTGGTATCATATCCATATGATAGGTCTTGGTCATATTATGTTGAAAGCATATTACTTATACTAGAAAAATGCAAATTTGAGGTTATAATCCATTAAGGCAAATTATTCAAAGATTTACACTACGTTAGCCGCAAGTCATTCCATTCATCCACTACAAACCGCTTCCGCATCGGCCAGTTGCGACCATATCCTTGGTTTCCTTCCATATCTGCTACCCTTTCCATACAAACTTCAACTGGAATTGATTATGGGACCAACTTCTTAAGGGTCTTTTTCCTGTCCCAAAGGATAAGGAGACTACCACCAAGACTAATACTCCCAATTAACAGATAGCAGATGTATGATTGACAGGTCCGGATGATTTTGAGAGTGTAGCATGGTGAACAAGAATATACACCAACAAATTCTCCAACCAAATTATTGACACTTAGCAGTTAATTAGTTGAAAAGTACAATGATCAACAATATTTCACCTATTAAGTTCTAAAACAGGAAAATCTATATTTAAGCTAAACCTTACTTTGATGCTGGTCCAAGATCGTATTCCCCAGCCTGGAAAACACGCTTAAGAGAATCCTTAAAAACTGAATGGCCAAAACTTTCAGCAAGAACAACAAGACCACCAGTCTTCTCAACAACAACTTTAAGTTCAGCAACTCCAACCTGGTATGTGAAAAATGATCATCAATATCAGGCCACAAATCTAACAAAATATGGAACCATCAAATACGTAACATTAAACTATTGAAGTTAATCATGAAAAAGAGGATCCCGCATCGAGTCATTGACAACTGCTAGATTCACAACTGAATATAAGTATATAACTGGCTTAACTGCTGTGATAATAAAGTCAAATTAGGAAGACATTGATACAAGTTGGCAATCATCAACTAGATTGGCACCCAATAAAAATGTCAAGAAGTCAATCAATGATCTTAGTTGAGAGGTAAACCAACACACAGGATAAAATAGATAGATCAAGAGTGGAAGAGAAACTTAAGAGAAAAAAAACAATTATCAGGATTCTTTAGTTCCTCTCAACTTTATTCAGCTAGCTGGTTTGATGAAGACTTATTGCCATCATTTACCACCATTTAAGCATCTGTCATATCCAACATCATCTTCTGCCGCTCTACCCCAACTCACCCTATTTAACTGTATATAAGTCGTGTTAATCAGACAATACTACAGCATATACCCCCAGAATCCTGGATGACACAGAATATGTGATGGTGTTAGGCACACGATTTCATACTTCCCAACTTATCAACAGGCCATATAATGTTACTCTATTTCATCTTCCTTAAAGCCAGTAATATAAGTAACTCCCTGATGGTTGAGTACTTCCTTTACTCTTATTTAATCACCAAATACGCGTACTGAAAGTACAATTTTACAGCAATGTGACCTATAAACATAGTTTTCCCTTCAAATGATATGGTTCTAGAACGTTATATTACACAATTATACGAGAAGAGAGAGACATTGTGGCACTAAAGAATTCACGCATGCAGTCTACTCTAAATATCAAAAAAGTTAGATATACCTGATCGAGAGCACATGCAAAAAGGTCAAGAACATGTCCTTGGTGGACAAGCTGCTTCGAAATTCCTTCAAAGAATTTAACAGCTTTATGATAATAAGGAGCAGAATCTTTATCCAGATCTTTGTGAGAACGGATTGGCTCAGATAGGTTTTTCGAAACAATCTGCAAATAAGAATCAGAACACGGCTGAACCCAGTTTTAAAATGTAAGACCTTGAATTGACAACAAGAAACACAGACACCCACAAGAAATGAGGAATGTCAGACGCATAATGGGTTGCATTTGCAGAAGATTTTATGATTTGAGCTCGCACAAGTGAACTCATCAAAAGTAGTTCGCAGTACAATAATCAGGAAACATACAGGAAGAATTTGTTGAGCCGTATCATTCTAACTATTTCATCTCCAAACATAAGGAATTACGGTTTTAAAAACATGACTGCAAATGTTTGAATCACATTATCTCGGGAAGATGATCGAGACTGTATGCACCATTGAACTCCTCAAAATAATGCAGTTCTGCAATTTCTAAGCCTAGTCCTATGGCCTATTGAGATCAAGTCGTAGAGCTAGAACCTTCTCTTAAATATTAGAAATAGCTAAATGCTGAGGCTTTCTTTACAGATCATTTTTTAGCTGCTATTTGGCAATTATTTCATTACGTCGCTATATGGACCATGCATGTCTCGTGAGCAAAACTATCAAAGTATAGAATATTATAATAATATAATATGGTAATAATCAACTTCGTAAGATTTCTTTAAAGAGACCTGACAATAAGCAACTGAGATACAAGCCAACTGAAAACTCAAGGTTGGAAGAGAGCCTTGAAAGCAGAAAACTTACAGCACCGGGCCCTTCTGTTGATGGACCACCGACAAAAGCCATAATCCTAGCTCCTGATCCAGGTATGCAAGCTCCTAATACATGGGCTGCAATACTGAGTGCTGTTCCTGTACACCGAGTTGCCCTTTGATCTGTAGGCACTCCCCAAGGATCCTTCTGAAGCTCCTCTAACAACTACACTCACCCAACCACATTTCCATCATCAAAGAATTCATAGCAACAAAGTAAGAAGCAGCAATCAGCAACCAATATCTCCTGCTAATAAACCATAACACAATATTCGACAACAACAAAAACAGCACAAGCCACAAAAGAATTCTAAGACCAATTAAGTTATACAAGTCAGCAGAATCATAAGCTAAATTACACTACAGACATTATTATGGATCAAACCACCAACTCCAAAGTAGAATCACAATCAACAACAATATCATCAATATCATAAAATCATAATGCTAACTAAAATTGATAAAGTAAACTACTCCTATTAAATCAAAAGAAACTCCAAACTTCCAAACCAACATGATCAAATGACATACCGAATTCAACGTAAATTCGCACTCAGAAGCCGGCAACAAGAACCGAGAAATACTCTCAGAAGACAAACCATCCCTAACACCAGCAACAACCCCAGAAACCGGTTTCGGCTTATTCGAAAAAAAATTAAGTTGCTCCATCACCTGATCTTTACTAACTTCCTTAGACCCTTTAAACACATAACACTTAGGAATCCCACTACCCCCACCTGAAAACCCTAATTCATGAACTTGCACAAAACTCCCAAATGTAATCAACCCAACAAGGGCATCATCAGGCACCAATTCCAACGCTAAAGACAACCCTGATTTCAAGTACCCAATTTCCTCCTCAATCAAACAATTATCAACGACAAATAAGTAAACTTGAGGAGTATGATTTTGGGCGTGCAATTCTGGGGGAGGTTCATATTCAATTGTTGTGTATTGCGGGAAAAGTTCAGCGGGAAGATTATCGTCGGAAATTGAAGCGTAATGTTGGGGGAAATGATTGCGATTGAAACAAAAGGGGCAGATCCATACTTTTCCGGCGAAATCGATGACGGAAAAAGGGTTTAAAATTGAACGACATGAACGACAACGAAGAGGAGAGTAAGGAAGAATTGGGAGATTAGGGAAAGATTTGATTGGAGTGTAGAGGAGAGAGACTGGGATTACGGAGTTGCTTGATTCTTGTTTTGTACCTGGGATTACATTCCATGGCATACGAACTCCGTCTTGTGTTTCTAGGTCGAGAAATTCCGCCATTGTTGATGGTTGAAGCTTGAAGGTGATCAAATGAGAAGATGATTAGATTGAATCTTAAGGATTAAGATTAGAGATTGGAGTGTATGAAGGAATGAAGTTGATAGTGGGAAGTTTTGGGGTGTTTGACGACAATGGTAGTGATCACGTCAAAAACTCAAAACTCAAAACAACGAAATATACAGAGTGCCAGACTGCCACTGATCAACTCATCATTTGATCAAACTTGCTCCCCACTCTTTTTTTTTTTTTTTTTTTTTGTTCTTTGGGGTTTTCTTTTGTCAATAATCTACTATACTTTGGGAGTTTGGGTCATGTATGGAAGAGAAGTTAGGGTGTGGGGCCAGTGGTAAAGGAGGAAGTGTTGGCGTCTCAACGTGAGAGGTTAAAATGACATCTCATTGTGAGAGGTTAAAACTTAAAATAGAAAGTATTAAAGTATCAAAACTCGAGAGGCTAACATTTTGTTATTAAATAAGAGTTATTTTGGTGTTACTGGTATCAAAGCTCAGATTAAGGGGTGTTTGGTTGCTACGGGGTAAAGGAAATGGAATCAAGAAAGGGGGAGAAGGGGAAAGGAAAAGAAAACCCTTAGATTTAGAGTGGTGTTTGGTTAAGGCTATGTTCAGTTCACCTTATTTTTGCTTATTTCAGATCTAATCAGATCAGATCAGATCAGATCAGATCAGATCAGAAAAAATAAGTTCAGATCAGATCAGATCAGAAAAAATAAGTTCAGATCAGATCAGATCAGATCAGATCAGACACAGATCAGATCAGATCAGATCAGTTCAGTTCAGATCATATCATGCTTATATTTAAAAACTTATTATTATTAAATATCTTTCACTACATATTAATAAAAATTATAATAATTGAATATTAATAAAGTACTCATTGAGACGAATCAAACAAGACCCCACATGACTATATTTTTTTTCTTATATATTAAGAAAAATCTAAAAGATTATCTCAATTGTGAATAGTGTCAAGATTCTAAGTGACAAAGATAAAAAAATACAAAGGGGTATTATTATTTACTAGTACATTTGTTCAAAAGAATTATTATTGTTGTTGTTGTTGTACTTAATTATTAATATTGGTAATTATTATTAATGTTGTTGTTACCATTATAAATGTCATTGCTATTATTATATTAAGTTATTTTGTTGTTATTAAATAATAGAAAATTAAAAGCCACATGTTAAGAACATAAGATTGACGCAAAAATAAGAAATATATAAAATATGATATCTCAAATTCATGACAACGAAACTACTAATTTCGGATTACATTTCAAAATAAGCTAAGTGTGACATACAAATTAAAATTTAGATTCGGTATACCTCTTCTTACCGAATTCCAAATCTCTCTAGCTATTTGAAGTTGCACGATATTTATTTATTTTTTGCTCAATCATAGTTGTTTGTATATCTTGTTCTATTTTATATGGAAAAAAAAAGAGTTCAGTTTGCCGACTTCTCAAGTGTGAAACTTTTTTTTAAGGGAAAGTGTGAAACATTGTATAAGGTCTCTTATAAATAATGACTTGAGTTATATAATTATTTTTAGTAATAATAATAATTATGATTGTTGTCTCTAATAATAATGATAATAATAATAATTATTATTAATAATAAAAGTTGTATAAAAGTTGTAATAGAAATAAAATGATATAAATAGTAACACTATAAAGAAGATTTATAATGTATGCATAATAATGATTTACAAAGTAATAAATATATAGTAATAATATATTTTATAAAAGATAAGATCTTGTTGAAAAAATAAGTTCAGATCAGTTCAGATCAGATCAGATCAGATCAGATCAGATCAGATCAGATCAGATCAGATCAGATCGAAGACAGAAAAAAATAAGTTCAGATCAGATCAGATCAGAAAAAATAAGTTCAGATCAGATCAGATCAGATCAGATAAGTTCAGATCAGAAAATTTCAGGTGAACTGAACATAGCCTAAGACAATGTCAATTCTCTTGCTTCCTCCTCTTAGAGCACCTCCATTCATGGGGCACCCCATTTTTTCTCTCTCCTCACCTTATTTGTCCACCTCATTTTCCACTACCTCCCCATTTTACCTTACTCAAATTTGAAACACATACCTCCACTCATCTACCTCCCCATTTATCTTCTCTCTCTTATTTCCTATACCCCACCACCTTTTCTCTCTCCTACTTTCCCATACTCCACCAATATTTTATCTATTTATTATATACCCCACCACCTTTTCTTCATTTGGGCACCTCCCCTAAAACTTGAGCATCCTCATTAAATGGGGAACCAACCCCACTCATGGGGAGCCCCATTTGAGGAGAGAGAGTCCATATGGGGAGGGTTTTTTTTGCCATTGGAGGTGCTCTTACCCTTCTTCCACCCTAGCACCACCACTCCTCCCTCTGTTGCTAGTATAATTGGTACTAAAACTCAAAGTTAATACAAAAGTTCACTTACACTTGAGTATCAAAGTAAGAGTTATTTTGGTATTGGTACCAATTTTACGAAACTTCGGTATAAGTTGGTACCAAAATTCAGGTCAGTTTTTTGTCTTTTTGCACGAAATGTCAAAAATGTCCCTATGAGATGTTATTTTGACCTTTCACGATGAGGTGTCTATTCAGACTCGTGGTAAGGAAGGAAACTATTATTCGATTCGTGTAATGTCCCAAATTGTATAAATCTAATTTCAAGCTTCTATGAACTTGAAAATATTTTATTATTGTCTCCTACCGTAACAGAGGTTCCAATAATAAGAGTCATCAATGAATTAATTAGTAATCCTTTTACTAATGATCCAATATTGGTTCGAAAACACGCAAAAACTTTTTACTTATAAATTTCCTTTACAGAGTAGTTTCTTGATCAAATCATAGTATTAGATGCAACTATCTAGAGTAGTTCTTTATTTTTACATTTACAAATGATTCTTTGGTGGGAATCCAACTCAATTGACTGGTTATTTGTCTACGTTTGTACACCGTTGTGAGCATAATACACTACTTTATAGATTTTATCAAGATTACTTTACCTTATTACATCATTTTCGTTATCGGTACTAGTAGTAATTTATTTTCACCACCTCAGGTAACATGCTACAGTATGTCACAAGGATATTTCCTTCGTTATTTAAGAGTGCTTTGAAAACTAGTTGTAACAGGAACATGACTCCATACTTCCATAATGTATACAGAACCATTTGATATCTCTTTCAGAAAAATGTGTCCGAGCACTTGTTAACACTTACTCCACAATATCATCTTACAAAGACAATGGCAGAATACAATCAATGTCAAAACATGAAAATGATTAATTAGTGGAACGCCATTTAAGAAATAGACTAGTAATTGGGGGTTGAGTCGGGTTAACTCAAATGTTTAGTTCTTTCTTCTTCCTATTGAAGTTTAGGGTTCAGTTCCTACTTCAAGCGTTGACTTGAAATTCAAAGGAGATTGCCAGATTGGTAAGATTAGGTGTATCTAGTTGTAATGGGCCTCTAGGCAGGAGCTCTCTACAAGGGCAACTTAGAGGGCTTTTCTTACATATTAAAAAAAAAGGTTTAAGAAATAGACTAACAAACCTAAACATATATATCAATTAAAACAACTTAAACATGTCGTCACAAAAAAAAAAAAAAAACTTAAACATACCAGCTACTCAGTAAGACGGTGGCATAAATGTTCGTATGTGAGGAAAATTTGTAATATGTTAAGTAAAATTAAGCAAAAATTGAGGTGGGTTGAACTTGAACATAATCCTATGAGATTTTTTAAAGAGAAATTTCATTAATTAAAGGTCAGATGACATCTATAATAAGTATTAAAAAATTGAGATACAATTGAACAAGATTAAATCAAATTCGTTTTCGATAATGAAACCATAATGAACCAAATCGACCAAAGTAGCGTATTAGACCCCTTGTATTTGCTGAATCTTGCAGCCATTAATTCGTCTATCATTTTGACATAATTTGGAGACAAAACATTATTGATTAACAATGTTGACCGAATTCGAACTTCCAATACCTTCATGTTGATAGTTTTGAACTTCAACAAATGAGAACATTTCCATACCCATGAATAAATAAACAAGACTCACAACTCTCATAGGGGAGAAGGATACCTCCACAACAGATAGATAAGACAAAAATCTCTATAGTAGGGCTCGAGAAACTCTCACAAATAAAGAATAACTTATTCAACAAAATAATCTATACAAATATATTAAAAAGCGTGCGAAAACAAGAAACTGTGCCACGTGGCGCTCTCCCTAGGGAGTTTTAGTTCATGTAATCCATGTACAATAAAAAAAATTAAGAAATTGCATAGTATAGGGTTTGATCCCGAGACCTCAAGTACATATACTAAAGTTTTAACCACTAGGCTAAGTTGTATTTAGTGTTATTATCATATAATATTATATTAATAAATGAAATTTTTTCTTAATCGGGGCATAGCCCGGGCCTAATAACTAGTATGTAAACTAAAAGCTGAAAATCAGAGAGGAAAATGGGCTTAATTACCATGGATGAGAACATCCACGACATCCTTGACTATAGATTATCTATTACATTATACTCCCTTCGTCTTCTTGCTACATTATTGTGTGCACGAATATTCAAGAGGGGGAAAAGGTGTGGTGGAGATCATCACTTTATGAGAAAATGAGAAATATTTGGGATTAAAAAGGTAGGAAGATTATAGAAATAAAGGGGAACATTTTTGCTTTTTGGTGGTTCATAGTAGCCAATGAAGAAAATGGAGCAAGTAAAAAGAGAACCAGAGACACTCATTTAAGAAAAATGTAGCAAGTAAAACTAGATGGAGGGCGTACTCAAGTAAATTTTTTATCATATTATCTATTTTTATACTCCACTTGTTTCAAAATAGTCTTAATACTTTCCTTTTATGTTTGTTGCAAACTAGTTTGAACACTTTTATTTTTGGCATGGTTCCACCATTATTATGTTAGTCTTCTAACACTTTTTTTTGGGCGCACCAACTCCTATCATATCATTTTTTTTAGACGGTGTGAATACTACAAATGTTAAAATGTATCATTCATTTTGAAACAGAGAAGGTAATCATTAACCTTTCTCATCTCTATTATATAAGCCAAGGGGGAGCATGATGTCCCCAATGAAATGTTTTTTTTTTATCATTACCTAAATATATATACTTATTGGATGTTTAGATTATATACAATTATATCCTTTCCTAATTTAAATATGGGTTAAAAATTCTAATAAAGTTAACATAATGAGAAAAATGGTTACTCAATAAAAAAAATTACAAATTTATTTTGACAACAAAACTTTACATCTAAATGTTTATCTCAATTTCTAAAAACTTTATAGATTATAGTAGTTTGTATAACAATAATTATAACACAAATTATTAAAAGATACCGTCTAATTTTAATATAAAAGTAAACCTAATCACTAAATGGATTAAACTAGTCACGAATAGTCACTATTAGGCTAATTCTCTTTTTAATATTGAGTTTACGATTTACCATTACCTAATTTTAATATAAAAGTAGGCGGTCTCTTACAAGACAAACTCTAATTTTAAATCACACTTCCATTTTGATGAAATTTATTAAGAATAAACCCAAACAATCGACGAACCCATCGCGGGCATCGAAAACCAGTTTAACAGCAAGCATGGATCCAGCAAAAGACTAGTTATAAACTTGTGCTATTTGTGCTATGAATCCAATCTACATGAAGTAACTTCTTTGCTTGTTCCGACGGTGGATCTACCCAGCAATAGTCCGCAACAATCATCTACATAACCCCCCACCATTTCCCTCCCAAATCCATACACACACAACACCCCCATTTTCTCTCTCCTCCTTCCTCCCTAAACTCAACAATGGCGTCCTCAGATGAACAAAACGGTTCACCATCACCTCCAACAAAAGTAGCCCTAATCACCGGCATAACAGGTCAAGACGGATCATACTTAACCGAATTCCTCCTCCAAAAAAACTACCAAGTTCACGGCTTAATCCGTCGATCTTCAAACTTCAACACACAACGCATCAACCACATCTACATCGACCCACACAACGCTTTAAAAGCCAAAATGAAACTTCACTACGCTGATCTGACCGACGCATCTTCTCTTCGTCGTTGGATCGATACAATATCTCCTGACGAAGTATATAATTTGGCTGCACAATCTCATGTTGCTGTTTCTTTTGAAATTCCTGATTATACTGCTGATGTTGTTGCTACTGGTGCACTTCGTTTACTTGAGGCTGTTAGATCTCATATTGCTGAAACTGGTAGGAATCATATTAAGTATTATCAAGCTGGATCGTCGGAAATGTTTGGATCTACTCCACCTCCTCAGCTTGAAACGACGCCGTTTCATCCTAGGTCGCCTTATGCTGTTGCTAAGGTTGCTGCTCATTGGTACACTGTCAATTATCGCGAGGCCTATGGTATAATTTTTGTTTTTTTATTTGTTTGTTTGATTGATTGATGAACATGGGATTTATAAAATGATAAGTGGAAATGGTGAAATGAATGAGGATCAATTGCATTGTTTGTTAATTACAAATTTCAGTTTGATCATTGTTTGTGATTTATATATAAGGAATAATATAGTCATGTGAGATCGGATTAGGTTGGAATTGTTGAAGAGAATGATAGATCAATTGCATTGTTTGTTTTAATGTACTACTCCCCTTTATTACATATTTTGGTGTTTGATCATTGTTTGTGATTTATATGTAAGGAATAATATAGTCACGTGAGATCGGATTAGGTTGGAATTGTTGAAGAGAATGATAAATCAATTGCATTGTTTGTTTTAATGTACTACTCCCCTTTATTACAAATTTCGGTGTTTGATCATTGTTTGTGATTTATAAGTACGGAATAATATAGTTATGTGAGATCTTGTTAGATTCGTTTATTTTTGTAATTTTTAACAAATAGTGCATTACTAGATACTTATTAATGCTACATATATGTGTGAAGAGTGGGAGTGTAACAATCTTTTAGAAACAGAGGTAGTAATTGCTTATTATTTTTAAGTATTTTCTTATGTTGTTTAATTAAGATCTCGGACTTGTTTCAGTTGGATCCTTTGTTGGATTGATGGGAGTGTTTATATGATTTCATTTGGGGAAGAAAATCAAGTTAGAGTTTTGCTGAGTGTATTGATCACCAAAAATAATTAAGAAATTTCGTAGTATTTCGATTGTTAGATCATGTTGTGGGTTTAAATCATAAGGTTGAATGGCCTATATCACTCACTCTGCCAAATTGTTAGTACTCGAGTAGACGATTAAGTGATTGCTGTAGAAATGCTGTTAGAATAATGTTGTGTAAGTATCTGAACTGGTTTCTTTTGATAGGCATATATGCTTGCAATGGTATTTTGTTCAACCACGAATCACCACGCAGGGGAGAGAACTTTGTGACGCGTAAGATCACTCGTGCGGTTGGCCGGATCAAGATCGGGCTTCAGAGCAAGCTTTTCCTTGGTAATTTGTCAGCATCGAGGGATTGGGGATTTGCGGGGGACTATGTAGAGGCAATGTGGTTGATGCTTCAACAAGAGAAGCCTGATGACTATGTGGTAGCCACCGAGGAGTCTCACAGTGTTGAGGAGTTCTTGGAAGCTGCTTTTGGGTACGTGGGATTGAACTGGCGGGATCATGTGGTGATTGACAAGAGGTATTTTAGGCCATCTGAGGTCGACAATCTACAAGGTGATGCGAGCAAAGCAAAGAAAGTGCTCGGTTGGAAGCCTAAGGTCGGGTTTCAACAACTGGTGAAAATGATGGTTGATGAAGACGTCGAGTTGGCTAAGAGGGAAAAGGTACTTGTTGATGCTGGTTACATGGATGCTCAGCAACAACCTTGAGTAAGTGAGCTATGATACTACCATTTGATTCTTCAAAATTTTAAATTTCTTTTTGTGATTTAATATACGGATCAGATCATAGGTTACTTGGAAGTGGAAATTGAGTTATTGATTTGTTGATTTTGTTTCAAAAGTCCAGTTTTTAATTCTATAGTTAGATCCTTTGTTCCCACCCTTTCAGTGTCGGTGGGATACTTTCTTGTCATAGTCTGTATGTTGGCACTTAGTCATCTTAATTTGTCAATCAACAAGATTTACTCTTAATTGTGTTATACTTTTCTGGAGATGAGTAGGGTTGTAACTTATAAATACAGCTGTTTCGTACTTGATCCAGGAATCTCTGTAGAACTTACAAGCTTTCAGCTGTCATTAATCCTTGATTTGGGATTTTTCATAATCATGTAATAATAGTAATATTTTTTTTGATTATCATATCATTTTGATGATTGTCCTTTGTTCCTTCTTTCTTTTGAACTCTTTCTATCTACGAACCGAAGAAAAATTTCTCTCGTATAGTCATATACTCCACTCTCACTTGCTGCAGTAAAATTGTGCAAACCTTACTGCAGTTGCTCGCGACACAACAGTTGCTTTTGTTTTTCGTACCATAAGGGTGGTTTTCACAAGAACAAAGAGCCTAAATATGTTTGTATCATTGATCTTGCTTGTGTAAAATGCTTATGATGTGAAGAATAGTTAGACGATTGTTCTACTGTACAACTCCCAATACATTTACAAATTTCGACATTTCCAACCTATCATTCATGGGAACAGAAAACTGAAATATATATACATATAATACTTTACATAACAGAGAGATCAATTCTATGAATCCAGTGATCTACTCCGAATTCGTCTAGGATGCAGAAGGATGAACAATGAGATCATGCCTACCTAAGAGGCTATGCGAAGTGACCTATAAACTATTGTATATACTGGCTCCTCGTCTTAAAGCGAGGACCCAAAAATATGGAGTCCATTGTTCTAACCTGCTTATTATAGAATGCTCTATTTTGTAGGAATGAATGTGAATATGATTATTATCTATAATTCTTTTTCTAAAATTAATATAATGTTATGTCTTTACGGCCTATTTTCGATAATAAGCTCAAGACTGAAAGTCCTGGCTGAGACCAGAAGAGTTCATGAGTTGTTACAAGCTATGCAAGAAAAAAACTTGGTTGCTAATGATCTGCTAGTATTCTTTGAATGTTTGCCATCCACAACAACAATTGCAGAGTCGTCTTCTCCTCGCTTCCGGGCTTCTTCACACTCATGCAAGAAAATCTTCCAGGCTTCGTGCACATATTCAGCAGCTTCTTTAACTGTCATCTTCTCTACTAGTGTATCTGGGTAAGTTTTCTTCTTGTGGTCGCCATTTAAGCAAGCTGCCATTTGCACCAACTCTGCCTGGAAATCAGACAATAGCCTGTTTTCCAGCGGTAGATCTTCCCTCAGTTTAACTGGCTCTGGCAAAGTAACTGCATATGTATGCATAAGTTAGGAAAAAGTTTATAAGATAAACTCAACTAAGGCTACAAGCATCTTTACTGAGATGGAATCCACAACGGCGTTATATTTAGGCGCAATTCTCTTTGCATGATATTTTCTCGATTTATTTGAACTTATCTGAATTTGTGAGTGTAATTTAATCAAAGACATGAACTTACTTGATCACTTCTAAAATTAAGTAGAATTTGATATGAGTGGAGGGTCAATTTTTACCTGGACAGTCAGTTCTTGGACTCTTCCTATTAGCCACACCTTCAAAAGTTCCCGCCCATGCATCACGCTTAGTTAAAAAGTCTTTGAGGTTGAATATCTTCTTGACAGTTGCTGGAATTGAAGAATGTTCATATTGTGATGTAGAATATGGCCCCGTAGGTTCATGTAACACTGCATTCCCCAACTTATCACAGTCAATAATTTCCATAAAATTAGCAAAGCTCAAATTCGAAATATAATTTAGATCTTCAATAGTTGGTATTCTGTCAAATTGCCCGACTTTACAATACTAGTCTTACATGCACGCAATGCGTGCGATAACGTGTGATAACAAATGAAATAGAAAATAAAATTAATTGGGTAGAAAAACTATCTTTACATTTTATTTTCTCAAAAGACTGATGTTCAGTTTAAAACTTTAAATATCCTACTTTCCCCTCCTTTTTCCATTCAAATGAAACAGTTAGTTATTCTCTATTTTTTTTCCCTTTTCTACTTTTTGGTGTCCCCCATGTATTGCCTTATATAATAGAGATTAACTTAATATGTTATTTTTGCGTTATTTAACTAATAGTGGTCGGACTAGATCAACTGTCTCATACAAGAATTTGCGAATCTTTAAAGTAAAAGTACCTGTTCCAGGTTCAATCCATGGAGAAATCATGAAAGTTGGAACTCTAACACCAAGTCGATCAAATTTAAAGTTGTATGGTTCAGAACCAGTAATGTCATCAGGGCTAGGAACCCCTTCCACGGGTGTGGGAACATGATCAAAGAAACCACCATGCTCATCATATGTGATTATAAACAACATTTCATTCCATTGAGCACTTGATCTTAATGCTTCATAAACTTCTTTAATGAATTTTTGACCAATTGATACATCATGAGATGGATGATCATCATTTCCTGGCAATGTTAGCAAGTCAAAATATCTTTGTTCAATCACCACATAATTTGGTAGCTTCCCTTCCTTGCAATGCTTCTTGAAACTTAGGTCAAATTGGTGGAATTTTGTTATGTATTTCAGCCTCCTAAGGTTCCTGCCAAAATTAGAAAGAAAAAGGTCTATTACTAATTAATTGTACCTTATCTTCATAATAATATTCATCTCATTTGGACCCAAAACTTCACTAGAATAGCAAGACAAAGTAGTAAGCAAAAGCATGTCAAAACTTCACTGATTTTATGAAGTAATGAGTTTTTAGTAGTGTTCTACTTAACTAACGTTTCATAAGTTCAAATAAGTTAAGGCAAGTTCAAATAAAGATCAAATAAGCACATCATGTCAAAACTTCACTGATTTGATGAAGTATGAGTTTTTAGTAGCGTTCTACTTGAATAACGTTACATAAGTTCAAATAAGTTAAGGCAAGTTCAAACAAAGATCAAATAAGCACGAATAATTTAAGGGTATGTTCTCTTCAGCATAAAACAGCTGAACTGAATTAAACTGAGCTGAACTGAACTGAACTGAAATGAATAGTGATATGTGAGAGTAAAAGTATTATCCAGAGCTGAACTGAATTGAACTGAACTGAGAATAAGTTGGGGAGAACAGGGCAATGATTCAAATACCTGTAGAAGAGAGTGGAAGGAGGATACTGATAATAGATACCAAAAGAGAAACCAGCCTCATCCAATGATTCAAATATGGTTTTTTGAGGCAACCCACCAATGAGTTTCTTAGTATCATTACTTGTTAAACCATGAGATGTTGCTGAGTGCACATACAACCTATTTGGTTGTGTGGATGCAGGTACTGAAGCAAACCATCTATCACAAACTGCAAATTGGGTCATTAACTCCTTGAAAACGGGTACAAGATCCGGTTTGAACCCATTCATCACCGTCTCATCCATCCCACTTTGAATCCGGTTTGCATTCTGGACAAATCCTTGCATTGTTGGAGCCTTCTTCTTTTGGGCTGATTCTTGAGTCCATTGTTCACCAAATACCTGCTCAACATATATTTCTCTTTAGCTATTGCAAATTTTTGTGTTGGAGTTTGTTTAAAATCTACTATAAACAAATGCACGAAATGCGTGTTTCAAGTTATAAAAAGACGTACAATAGTAATAGTATATTCCTAGTGCATATCAAACTACTCAATTATATAATAGAGATAGATTTGCTCGTATTGGAGGTTTCTAGCCTAATTTCCGCAGATTTAAATATCTCCACGGAGTCCATGAGATTAACAAAAAAAAGTCCTACATACCTGCTCGTAGATGGCTTGGATGGAGTGACCAGGGTCAGGGTCGACGTACACGGATCCATCCCCGAAATTGATCCTTGGTGAGTTTGTGTTCGACGTATCCAAGGGGTTCGATTCCTGACCCGTGACACCATCGATTTTCGGGTTGAGCGGCTTCATCCACCCGAGTATGTGGTCAAATGACCTGTTCTCTTGCACCAACACCACCACTGTTTTAATTGGATATGGGCTACTCTTAGTGTTACTTTCATCACTAGCCATGCCTTAAAAATGTTACTATGAAAATCACTCCCTTTTCTTGGTCACTTAATTCTTGATGTTGTTGGCAAAAGTAGGGATGAGTTTATAAAGTGGAGTAACTAGCTTAGCTTGGTGATGAAGGTACGTCATACGTGCATAAATTTGATTCTTTATGGGACTTGACGTGATTATTTTGGTGTATTTGAATCATTGCATTTTTGTAGAACTGATTAGCTTGCGTGCCAAAAGACACTTATCAAAATGGAGTAGTGTGTTATGCTACATTAACTTTACCTGTAATCTACATTCTACACACCACATTCATCATCTTCTAGAGATTGTCCATTTACTTGTTACACATCTATCTATAGAGATATATCAAAAAGTGTGCATAATAGTGTCTATGCGCCACGTAGCATCCTCCTTCTGCCATTAAAATTTTGTCATCGTGTCTTTTAAATTTTAATCAACAATAAGTCAGGTGATCATTATTTAAAAAAAAATAGGAAAAATTGTTAGAAACTACCTATTAAAAACACTTTTTTTAAAAAAACTACCTTATATCATGTTTATTTTACAAAACTACCTTATAAGTGGAAAAACTTTAAAAAGCACTACCAAATTCATAATTTTCTAACTATGGTTAACTACTCCCTCCAATTATCCTTCTAATATAAGATTATGAAAATACCCCCTAAATTCAGTACGTTACAATTACGATATCATCACTTTCTTGATCACTTGATGGTCTATCTCTCAAATATACATGTGGCAAGCACAAGCACACCTTCTCTCCCCCCAAAAGTCAATCCCAAAAACAAACCAGCAGTAAAAGTGTCTAGTAGGGCAAGCTTTGCACCATCATCAAACCATATTCTTCATCATCATCAACGACATCAATTCATGACCCAAAGCCTAATTTCTATCTGCTTTTGTTACTCATAATGAAGAATTAATTGGTGAAGCAAAAGGTTGGGAGAAGAAATTACACAAACGTTTAAGGGATCGGAGTATTCAATAGTTAAACGCTCCTGTGAGGGAAATTAGCAAAGAAGGGTTGGGGTAGTTTAGTAATCTTATATTAGAATGATAATTGGAGGAAATAGTTAACCATGGTTAGTAAATTCTGAATTTGGTAGTGCTTTTTAAAGTTTTTCCACTTATAAGGTAGTTTTGTAAAATAAACATAATATAAGGTAGTTTTTTTTTTTTTTAAACAAAGTGTCTTTAATAGGTACTCCCTCTGTTTTTTTTTATCTTTCTCACTTAGAATCTTGACACTATTCATGTATAGAGAAAATCTTCTCAAATGTTCTCAATTTATAAGAAAAAACATAGTCATGTGGAGTCTTGTTTGATTCGTCTCAATTAGTACTTTATTAAAATTCAATCGTTATAATTTTTACTAATATATAATGAAAGATATTTAAGTTTTAAAACGTGCATTGGCAAACGTGCAAAGTCAAAGTAGGAATGATAAAAAAAAACAGAGGGAGTAGTTTCTAACAATTTTTCCAAAAAAATATATATGCTAAAGTTTGAGCTTGAACCCGTAACCTTAGGTAAGGATTTTCAAAGATTCACCATATCATTTAACATCTTTTAGTGATTCATATTTCCACAAAATTCTAGATATGTGTTGTAATTCATATTTCCGTCAAGTTTATTTTTCTTATTTGATTTCTTTTTTGCAGTTATCCCCTTGCTCCATCTCCCCTTTCGAAATTCACCATGAATGTGAGAATATTCTACTTCGTAACTAATGGGGTAGTTCTACAAATTATTCTGGATGCTAATCAAATCTTTTTGTTGTGTTCAAGAATACGAATCAGAAGATGAAGTTTAAAGGTCAGAGGGTAACTCTCATAAGGTCAATGAAATTGTTAATCATAGCACGAATTCCTTAATTGCGTATATAATTTATTTCAGTTGTGCTTTTACGTGCCATGTGGAACCTTTCTTCTTGCACTAGAATTTTATCGCGTGTTCTATGAACCAACAGGTAATTGATCATCATATTTTTCGGAAAAAATATAATGATATCTCAAATCGACCATGTGACCTATTAATAAGTATTAAGATACATATACTGCCGTACACCAAGTGATATACGGTGTAATTATTTTAAAATTAAATTATTAATAGACGAAAATTAAAATTACCCGAGACATAATTCGGACCTAAAAACTAGTACAATATTTAAAACTCATAAATCAATAACATATTTAATTACATATTAATAAAAATTGAATTACTTTGAATTATATATATTTAAAATTTTGGAAATGGAAAATAAAAGAATTTAGTTATGATATAACTTTGATATACCTTTCCTTTAGTATATGCTAGTTCTTGGTTGGTAAACATATTTTTATTTGGATATGATCAATCAATTTTTTTTGTTGTTATTCGAGAATACTGTTTTAGACCAAATAAAGTTATCCTTGCCTTACTCTAAACTATATATGATGCAATTGATTTTAGAAGTAGAACTGATATATGCCGCAATATCGCATAAAATCTTTAGCAACGAATCACATTTCGGGTAAATTAATATTAAAAACAAAACCATATACTCTCACAAAGAGATATAAACCTAATATATGTGGGTAGATATATACACTATCAATGAATAAAGATAACCTAATAATTGGATGGAAAAACTCTCTGTTGGAGAGAGAGTGAATTGAAGACTTTTACCGTGAACATGATACAAAATTAGAAAACAGAAGATATATAGTTCTTATCATTAATTACATAGGTGATGGAATCACCTAGCTAGGCCAACAAAAAAAGAAAGTAGTGGTAACTCATATGACATCTTATAAAAATTTTGATACCTAAAGTAAGTTAAAGTGATATCAAAATAGAGTCATTTCGTATCAAACTTACACTTTGATACCAAGTGAGAGTTACTTTGATATTGGTATTACAATAACTCTATTTTGGTACCAAACTACCAATAATTTAATTAGTTTTGGTATCAAAAATTTTGTGAGATGTCATTTTGACGTCTCACTCTGATACGTCAATTCAAGCTAAGCAAAAAAAATTAGGACTATCCCTTAAGGTGTTTTGTGTAAAGATAAAAAAAAACACTAGTTTAGCAAGGAAGTGCTAAAAGACAATTCAGTCCTTCCTCATAGTCATAGGTTACGTCAAATTTTCTTTTCTTGGTATTGCTTCCAAAACTAATGTTGTAATTTTTGGGAGTTAAACCTATGTCAAGAGTTGTACTTGAAACTTTATTCTGAGTTTTGTATCTCCCTTGAGATAAAATATTAATCCAATTTTGATTCTTTTGTATGGCATACAGATCGATGTGAAATATATCGATACAGCAAGCAATTGACAATGGAAACGAGAAGTAATCATAAATAAAAATGACACCAGCATTATTAACATATTTAAGGTGCTAACATATTTTAGGTGCTAAGATGATTAGTAGTGTTTGGAAAGCACCTAAAATAAAATTTTAGGTGGCTAAAATGACTTAAATGATAAGTTAAAAAAATTACCTTTTCAAAATCAGGTGACTGAAATTTTGGAAAATCTTTCCAAAATTTTGACAACAATTTATTTTGCTAAAATAATTTATCAACTTAATCAACTAATTTTGCCAAACAGTTAAACTAATCAGTTACCTTATAAGTTCTAGCACCTTATCAATTTCAGCTTTTGTTAGGAAATTGGTGTTGTAGTTTGATTAATGCGGAACCGAAAATCAATGAAATAATGAAGGTGAGAAAATTATAAAGATGAACAAACAAATAACACAAGGATTTACGTGGTTCAGTCAAATTTGACCTACATCCACAGGTGGGGGATTAGAGCTTCTTCACTATAATGGAGAAAATCAGAGAGAATAATACAAGGAATTCTAAATCTAGAGGTTAAAAGTGTTTCATAAGTTGTGTTGTTAATAATGAACACTAAGAGCCCTTTTATAATCATAAGGAACCCGTACAAACCCTAAAAGATAACTTAAAACGGAAAAATATCGAAAAAAACGCGTTCAGCGAACTAAACCGCGCACCGCCCGATTGGGTCGGGCGAAATCCGCCTGATCGGGCCCGGGACGAAACAGCTTCGTCAGTTTTCCGTAAAACAGTCATAACTTTCTCGTTTCTCATCGAAATTGGGCATATGACCCATCGTTGGAAAGCTCTTTGAACAAGCTATCACCTCCAATTTGAATCACATCAAAATCATTTATAGATTGAGAGATATGTGCATTCAAAGTTAGCCTTATGCCATTCACAAGATTTCAAGTCATATTTAACAGCTTTATCTTATCAGTTTCAGTTAACTTATTAGTTTCAGTTTATTTTCAGCTAGTATTGCCAAACAGAGCCATTTTATGATCTCACGGTTATAAAGAAGTTCCACAATAGTTGGTAAGGAAACTTGATACACAAAGTTTACATTTTATGATACAGATATATACTTATACTCCATCAAGAAATAAAAGTTCTCTTAGTTACATATTTGTAAAAGTATCAAACTTTATTATTCTAATTTAATTATGCACTAAAATCAATCTAGTAAGAGCTAATTATGAATGAAAAGTTACATTAGAAGTTTCATAGATTTGACCCAAATAATCTGATGATATGGGTATATGGACACTCTAGCATATATTTTGGCAAAAAATCACGAATTTTCTTCATTAAATAGCCAAATCGAACACTTGAATATGTACCCATCTGTAAAAGATGCCTTGTATTCAAGCCAAGCTCGGAAACCCGCGGGCGCAGGCTCGATCCCGCGGGCGGAGGAATTCGTTGATGAGGAGCAGCCCGAAATCCCGCGGGCGCAGGATCGATCCTGCGGGCGGACAGGAAGTCCGTGAGAATGGGGAGCATCGGCTGCGGGCGCGGGACGCAATTAAATTAGATAAGATCTTACTTGGTGGATTTTAACAATTTTTCTATTGCTTTTGTCTTATATGTTATATATGCCAGGTTATATATACAAAAAGAAAAATTTACACGTTATTGCTCATGAATATGCCATTATGCTAATCATATGAAAGGCATATCCCATGCGTGTGCAGCTGCTCAATAAACCAAGCTTTCTCCCATTCTTCAACTAGAAAATTAGATGTGGAAAAAACTAAAAAGAAAGGGAGATGATGCTATCATTCACGTTCAAAGACAAGAAAACACGTCCACGAGTACCACGTATACTTTCTTGCTAGAGAATTTCTAAGATATGCAATCCTTTGATTTGAGACTGATAACCATATTATATCAGATCGAAAGGCTAGATTAGAGTTCATTTATTGCATACCCTCAACTTGAGTGTACTATGTGCACAGGCCCAAAAAAAGAAATTAACTATGACCAGTTAAATAAAAATTGATAGACTTTTTGAATATTTAGTGAAATTTGTGCTATTTTTGTGCAATATTTAATAATATTATGTGCTTATTTTTTATTGGTATCATTAACAAAATATAGATTATAGTTTTGGGTACGAAGGTTTTAATTATATGACCTATAAAATATTAGGATCGACTCATATAAGGGCCTTTATTTTTAGGTCCGCCTAAGGCCCAAAAATTATCAGGAACGGCCCTGTATGTGCATGGGTACATCCTAAACTAATATTTGTTCATTTGGAACTTTTCTTTTTTAGTATATTTTGTTTTTTTTGGATGATTTGAAATGAATAATGAGCCAAAAAAAAAAAGTTTTAAGTGTACCATATTCACCGTACACCTAAGTTGATGAAAATCTTGACTAGATGGCTCGACTTTCTAATACTCCCTACTTTTATGAGAAAATGAGCGTGTGGGCAATTTTAGTAATTCACTTAGCTAATTACTTATTTTTTTGTTGTCCACCCGGTTTGCCGGAGCTTTGCTCCACCTACATCCGAGTCTGACCCCGATTGCACACCTAACTTTGGTAGGTGAGTCTCCCAGCAAGAGTCTCTGCATACAGTAAGGCTCGAACCCGAGACCTCCCTTAATCGACATCAAGCTGCTTACCTCTCGAGCCAACTCTTGTTGGTAGCTAATTACTACTCTAGAAAACTAGATATTAGCCATCTAAGAATTTCTCATATTGTGTGGCTATATGCTACCGCAAAAAAATCTGTTTAATGGATCGGATTAAGGGGCGTTTTGGAAAATGAAGAAAAATGAATTGCTTTTCATATTACTCCATATTTTATGTTTGCTGAAATTGCAATTGTTGCATTGAACACTTCTAATCACATATGCACGATACTAGTGGTTATCGACTAGTTTGTTTAGCAAAAATTAAAGGTATTACTCATGATCTAAGATCAAATTTCACTTACATTACCCTGTTGTGACTTCCCATATACCAAATCAAGCAATTCATCGCAACCTTAACAAAATGAAACAAATTGTATACGTACACAATCGAGAAACTTTTTTTGTAGGGTGTATATAGGGTCACAACTCACAACAATAGTGACATGCACAAAATTTGGTCCCATTGATTCACATCAACTTTATAGATTTTGTGAAAGTATAACCAAGAGATTTAAGCTAATTTTTCCATGATAAGTACTTACCACAAACCAGAGTGATTAATGGGTAGACACATTTTCTAGAAACCAATTCAACCACTATATACAAACATGATGTGTTCGATTATGCAAATGCAATAGACATCAAATTATAACATCTGTTACACAAATAAATAACATAAATGGGTGATAATAAAAATGCATGTCAATCACTATATATAGTGTCACCAACCAGAGCAAGAAAACAGCTTATCAATGAAAGATTTGGGTTTGGGATTGTCCTTGTTGATAATGTCCTGTTCAGTGCTTGGAACAACTACTATAGAGTCTTCAGCAGCACCATTTTGCTTGGCTTTCGCGCATTCGTCCATGAAAATCTTGAAGGCTTCATTGCTGTATTCTGCAGCATGAGCAACAGTCATTTCATCCAAAGGTTTGTCTATGATGTTATTGTCACCTTTTAAGCTTGCTGCCAATTGAACCAATTCTTCTTGGAAATCTGATAGCTTCTTGTCTTCCTTTGCGTCGAAGGATCTCAGTCTTGTTGGCTCTGGCAGTGTAACTACATGATGATGAAACATGCTTAAGAACTTGTTGATTTACATGGCTATATATCTACCAATACTTGAATGATTTATAGTTCATAGAACAAACAGTCAGGATCTGGTCAAAATCGTCTAAGATAAGCATTTGCTCAGTCCAATTGAGGATGCGTTCTTTTCACCTTATTTGACCTGAACTTATCTGAACTAAACTTATTGGACCTGCACTGAACTTATTAGAACTGATTGGACCTGATTGAACTTTATTGGAACTTATTGGACCTGATTGAAACTTATTGACCTCATTGAAACTTATTAGACCTTATTGGACCTGATTGAAGCTTATTAGACCATATTAACTTTTAGCAATTGGAACTTATTGGACCTTATTAGACCAGATTGGAACTTATTGTACCTAATTGGAACTTATTGCACCTGATTGTAACTTATTAGACCTGTTTAGACTTGCTTGGAACTTATTGCTCTGATTGGACATGATTGAAACTTATCTGAACTTATTGGACCTGAAACTTAATTTATTAAGGTGAAGAGAACGCACCCTAAAAGTAGTAATATTCAAGAATTAGTTACAGAAGAACACATATTGAGAAAGATGTGGAAAATAACTCTATTATTTTTGCTTAAGCTATAATGTATTTTGTGTAGCTAATAGATGGTATGTGCTAGATCGTATGATATAAGAATTTGCATATGACAGACATTGTCTGCGTTTTAAATAATAGGCCACATTTGATTGAGAGTCGTTTATAAGTAACTGTGTTTAAATTATATCATGCAATGGTAAGAAAGACTCTCCATCCCTAATTACTGGCAAATTACATATGACAGATTTTAGATACTATGTATGCTGTTTATATAATAGTTAATGAGTAATTTGCAAAAATGAAGCACCTGGACAGTCAGTTCTAGGAGAAGTTCTGTTGCAGACAACTTCAAATGTGCCAGCCCATGCATCTCTTTTGGTAAGAAAATCCTTCAAATTGAATAACTTCTTGACAGTTGCCGGGATTGAAGAATGCTCGTATTGAGATGTTGGTTGTGGTCCTGAAGGAGTATGTAGCACTGCATTTTCCATTCATTGCAATATTGTTTTATTAGCAACAATTACACTCTTTCAAAAGCTTTACCAACTAATGTTATATGCCACAACAACTAACTCAACACCTAGATCATACACTCGGGAGCACAATGTGCAACATGCTCTTGGTCATATGTACGTTTGTTGCTACTCGCTTGGTTCTTTATCATACTACACTCTGTTCTTCTATTGTATGTTTTTACAATTATGAATTGTATATTTTCTTATGAATATATATGATGAGATAATATGTTCATTTATTCTAAAATGTATATTTGTTTTACTTTGAACTATGAGGTTTGCTAAACGTCGCCCCAATATTACTTAAAATCGCCCCAAATTCATTTTATAGACCATTAACCCTTCCTCTTTTCCACACCACCCACACCACTTGCCACTCCCGGCAACCACCCGCCATCACCTACCTCCCCATTGCCACCCGCCACCTCCTATACCACCCACCTGGAAGCAGGCAAAATTTTTTTAGGACGGTAGGCGAATGTCTGGCCTATACGTTCGCTCCATGGCCCGAACGTCTGGCTTGGATGTTCGGGCCATGGGACGAACGTCCAGACCAGACATTCGCCCATCGTCCTAAAAAAATTTTGACTCCTTCCAGGTGGTGGTGGCAGGAGGTGGATGGTGGTGAAGTGAGGTGGGTGGTGGTGGTGGTGGAAAAAGAAGGAAAAGATTAGAGATTTAATTTCAACTTTTTTGGGGCCGTTTTAAGTACTTTTGGTGTACTACGAGAGCATCATGCTCCAGAGTGTAAGATTTAATTTCCACAATGTTATTATCATGTAGTTGCAAGGGGTACATAGTAGTATTAAAGTACCTGTTCCGGGTTCAATCCAAGGAGAGATGAACATGGCAGGAACCCTAACACCAAGGCGATCGAACTTGAAATTATAAGGACCAGGACCAATAAGATCATCTGGGTTAGGCACCCCTTGAGTAGGGGTAGGAACATGATCATAGAAGCCACCATGCTCATCATATACAATCATAAACAACATCTCATTCCATTGAGGGCTTGATCTTAATGCTTCATAAACTTCTTTGATAAACTTTTGACCTGTTGATACATCATGGGATGGATGATCATCATTCCCAGGTAAGACTAGCAAGTCAAAATATCTTGGTTCAATCACCACATAATTGGGTAGTTTTCCATTTTTGCAGTGGTTCTTGAAGGTGAGATCAAATGGGTGAAATTTTGTTGCATGTTTCAATTTCCTAAGGTTCCTGCAGGTTAAATTACACTCCCATATTAGTTTTTGACCCGCAAATTAAATAGTAGGCACGAGTTTACCATCTAAATGGTGCGTACCATTTAACACAATGAACAAAACAACATCTTCAATGAACAAACTAAGCAAAAGAACAACACATGAGACTCAATGAACATCTAAATCAGCAATGAACAACAAGAAAAAAAAGATGAACATAAGAGTAAATATCTGATGAACAACCACTCAACCTAATGAACAAAGAAATATTTGCAATAAACAAACTACACTAAACTAAAGTAAAACTGCTAAACTAAAGTAAAACTGCTAGGGGAAAGTAGTTGTACTGTACTGAATTGGAACAAGCTAAACTGAACTGAACTACACTGAACTGAAACTGCGTCCAAAATAAAAAAGTGCCTAAATCTAATAGGGTGTTGAAGGTTGATTTAACCAAGGTCCCTTTGGTTGTAAGGTGTGGGTCATGCCTAACGACAACATAACCAACACCCTACACGAATTTAGTTCACGTCATGTCTTGAGTACCACCTCCCAATATACGTTAACGATACCAACCAAACTAGCAATTAAGTATATCAACAATAAAGGGTAAGGTGATCATTACTTGTAGTACAGGGTGGATGGTGCAGATTGATAGTAGATACCAAAACTATGATTAGCCTCATCCAAGGAATCAAATATGGTTTTTTGAGGCATCCCAGCATTAAGCTTCTTGCTATCATTGCCTATCAAGCCATGAGATGTTGCTGAGTGCACGTACAACCTATTTGGTTGTGTAGATGCAGGCATTGAAGCAAACCATCTATCACAAACTGCAAATTGGGTGACCAACTCCTTGTAAACTGGTACCAAATCTGGTTTGAACCCATTCATCACGGTTGCATCCATACCACTTTGTATCCGATTTGCATTCTGAGCAAATCCTTGCATTGTTGGGGGCCTTGTCTTTTCAGCTGATTCTGGGCTCCATGGTTCTCCATATAACTGCTCATTGGTGTTTCAGAAAAAATGAAAAAAATGGTTATGCACCAGGTATCGTATGATATAATCAATTTGTAATTAATATAGTCAGTTTTTGAATGATATAGGCCATGTTTGGTAAATGGCTTTTTTATTGGCTTTTGGCTTTTGACTTTTCAATTTGGTCAAACAGCCAAAAAAAGTGTTTAGTTATTGGTTTTTTGGTTGGCTGAAAAGCTGGCTTTTAAGCCAACAAAAAAAAAAAAAAGCTACCTGGAGCGGCTTTTTGGATTGGTTTTTGACTTATCGGCTCACAAACTCTCTAATAAACAGCCAACAACCACAATTAATTTTGTCAAATCCTTTTGCAAACAGTTGGCTTAAACCGCCAACTTAAAAAGCCAATACATACCGCCAACGCTTCCCGTCAGTCAAATAAGCCAACTAAACCGCCAAAAGGCAACAAGCCAACGGTCGATTGTCAAACAACCCCATAATCATCTTTTGGTATGATATTAGTTTACTGTTTAGTATAGTCAATTTTTGTGTGATATAGTCAACTCGGATTTTCAATAATTACAACTTATATTATAAAGGATTTCAATAATATTTTCTTAAGTTTGAAATCATTTTATAATAAAATTGGTCGGTCACCCAAAATGTTACTCTATTAATCAAAAAGAGTTCCACAATACCGAGATAATATGTTTTAAAATCCTGAAGAATCAATGCTTGGTAAATTAGCATATGTGCAAATTCAAATTTAGACCTTTGTGCTGTCAAAAATATTTTTTTGACCGTTAATATGGGAACTGGCATGGACTATGGAGGCAATAGGGTTTTGAGGAAATAGTCTATTATATCTCTTTTACTTTGATTTATTTTGTATTTCGTAAATTATCATCAAATTTTTTTTCTTGTTTTTTCAAAAGAAAAAGTGATAAACAAAGGAAATTGTTATAAGCAAAATATAATTAAATGCAGTTTGTATGAATCCAATTACCCGAAATATCTCAACTTTGACGAAACTTAATTCGTAATACATCGCCTTGGTTTCAATTTTATCACCGAATTCAATTATGAGCAACGTTGTGCCGAAGTCTTTTGTTCGGAGGCTAGCAAAGAAAAACCAATGTCCATTGCTTAATCATCTTGGTTTCAATCGAAGCATGGAGAAGAAAAATGGGATTCAAATATCAAAGAGGTGGTGTAGTGTGAGTTATACCAATGGTTAAGTTGGTGTCGTTGATTCAAAATCGTCTTATGGAGTTCATGAGTTCTTTGATGTTGTCTTAGTTTTGTTGTTTTTCAGTCAGTAGGCTTGTGTGTTTCTCGGTTCTTCAATGTGGTTGGGGTGTTGTTTCTTGTTTGTTGTAGTGGTGATATTGTTGTGGGGTCTTTGTTGTGTTTGGAGCGTTTTGATTGGCATTTTCATGTATTTGTCTTTCAAGATGTTGTAATCTTGACACTTCATTGTATGCCTTTAACTCTATTTTGAGTTTTATTGAAATGAACTAAATTATCAAAAAAAAAATATCGCCTAACTTTTCCTCTCGAAAAAAATACTTCCTCTGTCTTATATTACTCGTTACACTTTTCAATTCACGGACTTCTAGGTAATTTTTGGAGAAGAGAGAGGTAGAGAGTAAAAAGAAAAGGAACCCATATGAGAGGAGAGACATAGAAAGAGTTTATTGCCCAAAAAAAAAATAGAGTAAGTAATGTGAAATTTTCCAGTTCCCACAATAATAAATATAGCGAGTATTATAAAACGAAGTAAGTAATAAAATTGGATGCTCTAGCTTGGTCAATGTAGTTGTTGAGAAATCCAATCAGTGAACAATAATTATTTCAGTCTTTTACTTTTGAGAGAAAAAACCAAATTATGGGTTTAACTTTTTATGGATGATGTGGTCAAAGTTAGGAGACTTTAACCAACAACATACATGTTTTTGTTACCTATTTTATTGATGGATACACTTTTCTATTATATATTCCGATATACTACTACTATTTCCATGATGTAATGCGGTATTGCATAATAAATGCATTGTTTGGCTGGAATAATGTTAGAAATTATACATTTATATGATAGCAAAATAATTGAAGAACAATAAGGTGAATAATCCTAATTTTAAAACACACCCAAGATGCTATATGTCCTTTCATTAAGTAAACTAGCTAGGTAACTTACGTGCATCTACCACCCATGCAATATAATTAAACAGCATCCACAAGGACATGATCCTTTTAATTTACTAATTAATTACTACACCATCTAGTTATTATTGAAAATTAATATCATAATATATAATTTTTCTTTTGAAATTTGTTTTCTCTTCTCAATAAATAGAAGATCCAAGAACTCAAGGAAATTTAGAAATCTAAGAATCCCACTAGTTGGAGCTCCCACCTCCCAACCTCATGGTCGGGAGTTTGACTCTCATCAACCCCATATTTGGGACGTTTGTGTATATATTTGCTTTTAGGTATAAATCTTCAATTTTCAGTATTGGAAGCTTTTTTATGAGTCGGGATCCCCTTTTTACCCCTAACTTATAAGGGCTGAGCTTATTTAGACCAATGGTCAAATTAAAGTTAGAAAACAAAGAAAGTTAGAGAACAATAATACACATACCTGTTCATAGATATCTTGGAAGGAATGACCCGGGTTCGGATCCACAAAAACGGATCCATCCCCGAAATTGATACGAGCCGAGTTAGGATCCGTAGTGTTGAGAGGGTTAGACTCCTGACCCGTTACACCGTCGATTTCCGGGTTGAGTGGCTTCATCCATCCCAACATGTGATCAAAGGATCGATTCTCCATAACCAACAACACCACTGTTTTTATTGGATATACCACCTTCTCATTATCTGCAGCCATTGATATTTGCTTCTCTTTCTCTAAAAAAACAG
Organism: Beta vulgaris subsp. vulgaris; assembly: GCF_026745355.1. Lineage (NCBI taxonomy): Eukaryota > Viridiplantae > Streptophyta > Magnoliopsida > Caryophyllales > Amaranthaceae > Beta > Beta vulgaris. Next base: position 55,640,681 of record NC_079202.1, on the reverse strand, counting down.
AAGCAAATGTGCTAGCAATAATAGAAATGTATAGTGTATAGTATAAGCTGCCTTAATAGCTTGAAGAGGTGAAAGATGTTTTGCTAGCTAAATGCTGCTAGGAAATACAAGTTAAAGTTTGGATTTTATTGGCTTTTCATATGTCCTTTCATAGTAGTTGTTACGCTCGTATACTTTTAAATAAAAATCTTAGATTCCCACCGTTTCATTTTAATTGTTATACTTTGATATTTTACACTATTTACAAATTTCATTTGACCAAGTGATTTATACGCGGATGAAAATATAGTCATTTAGATTTTGTTAGATTCATCATAACATGTATTTTTTTTTTTTTAATAATTGTTACCCTTTCATTATAGATCAAAACTTTGACAGTTACAAGCCTAGGCAGCTATAGTTTTACAGGCGGTTTATGGATCATAACATGTATTTTATTAATATGTATTTTTTATAATTTTTACAAATACAAACATCTCTATTCTATATGGGAAGAGGAGTAGGACACCAAAATATTAGAAACCCCATTTTACCCTCATTACATCTCTATTCTAACTACTTACTTTAATTAAAAATAAAAAAATTTAAAAAAAGAAAACTACCTAATTAATTTAAAAAATAAAAATAGACATTACAAAACAAGCCATCAACAATTCAAATATCCCTAATTTATTCGATATAATAAACCATTAATTTAGTTTTCTACATACCCTAAAAAAAATTAATTTTCTACGTATTTTCGCACGCATCGCGTGCATATAAAAACTAGTTAAAGATATATGTCCTCAAAGTTTTGCATTGACATATGTAAAAAGTGTATATTTTATATAAGACCCACATGGATTTATTACTCCATTTACTATATTCTCCGAAATGAGTAATTTTTACAGGTGATCCACTTGTACTCACGTATTAGAAAACAAACTAACAAAAAGATGAGGGGTTGGATCTTGGATTTGTTTTAGTAAGTATATACTTTTATAATTCATTATTCTCATCATAATAGTATATAATTGGATTTGATATATTAAAATTTTTATAAGACTTGGGAGTAGACTTTCAGATAATATAAGATCTACATCTCATATACTTATTTGGCCTAAGTGAATATATGTTAGAATAATACTTCATTCGTCTCATACTATAGTACTTGCTTCGTTTTAGGTGGATCAAACTTTAAAATTTTTGACTAAATATTCTCATTAATATATACAAGAAAATATACGCATGTGATATCTTGTTAGATTCGTCTCAATAGTTCCATAATATCAATTTTTATATAACTATAATAGGGAATCAAAGATATAGATGGTCAAAGGTTCGTCTTAAACACTGTGTGAAAAAGAAACAAACACTATATTATGGGACGAAAGGAGTCATGTCTTATGAACATTTTTTTTTTTTAGCCCATGCATATAAATTAAAGAAGAAACTTAAGGATTATATTAATTGTTATTCATCAATATATTATTCAACCTAGCATAATTTAGAGACATAACAACCTAACATGATCATATAAGAGACCATTTAATTAAATTTTGTTAACAAAGGGGTCGAGAATAGAGATGGAAGTTAATTACAATATTGGCGTGGAAATATGTTCTGAGATGGAGCAAAACAATTGGATCTAGTTCATGAAAAGCTTCATGGACCAAGTAATACTATATTGGCAAAATTAATTATAAACGATGTTTTGATTTAATGGTTAAGATTAAAGTAATGTGAACGATAGGTCATAAGTTTGAATCCTCTTATTTGTTTCTACACTTATTTGCAAGTTTTAACCTTTTTTTTCGCCGATGATTAGCTACGTGTGGAACAACGGGGAACATGGCCAGATCAGATGGGGAAGAATCAATTGGTCAATAACACATGACAAATCAATGAGGAAAGCGTGAAATTATCAATTTATTTATTATTTGATGATAATTGGGGCCAAAAGAAAACTATATACTTCCTCCGTTCTGTTTTAAATGAAACATTGGATGAAATGACACTATTCATTGATCAATTTTAACTCCAATTTATCGCTATTATATAAAGAAAAACATAGTCAAGTGGGATCTTGTTAGATTCGTCTCGATGCATACTATCAAATTATAACTTTTTTATATTTTTTACGTGTACAGAACTAAAGATATTAATGACTAAAGAAGTGCGTTGGGTTGCGTGAAAAAGCAAACGTTTCATTTAAAACGGAACGGAGGAAGTACGTCCTTTATAATTTTATAATTACAACATTTTTAACTTTTATAGAAGTAATTATATACTAACCTTCATTTTTAAGTAGGTATAATAGTTTGACTTTTACATTTGTCAACACACAACTTTGACAATTGATATATTAAATTATGTATCCGTAAAAGTTATAAAAGTTGATATTATGAAATTATTAATTGAAACGAATTTGACAGCAATTTATATGAATAATTTTATTCTTATATATTAATGAAAAAAATATGGTCAAAGTGAAATACGTGAATAGCATCAAAATATTGCACTTAAAAAAACAACGGAAGTATTTAGTACTTATGAATCTTGAGATTTCTATCTCTAACTTACAAGTCACAACTATTAGAGTAACATTATATGTAAAGAGTAGAATGGTCTTTTACTAGTCATAAGTCTATATTGTAAACACTATATATATTGTACTACTCAAGTTAACACAACAGTTACCGGCTGCTTTTACTTTGTATAGTTGTATATATCTTTTGTAGCCATTTTCATGTCTTTTTATTAATATTTCGGGATTGACTGAAATCAACAGTAACTACCTACCTTCCTATCAGGCTATTAGCCTATTACTATCCACAATTTCATTCATTGAATATTTGAATAAACCTGTCGTTCTAGTGTGAGTCTTTGTAATTTTGGAATATTTGTCTTTCTTAAGATAAAAATATATTTGTCGTTCTGCCAATTATCAAAAATGCAAGGAATGATATAATTGATAAATGATAATGATGAGCAAACTGGATATACAGCTACGAATTTGGAATAAGTTTAAATGTCATCATTGTAATAAATTATTGTTGGTAAAAAATTAATCTTACGATATGGTCGCATGTTAAATGAGGATAACTTTCTAGGTATGATGTACTGTTTATAAGTGTGATAAAAAGGGATATAGTTTGGGGTTGACATTTTGTCACAAACACAAAATATAGTTTAATGTAAGATCGTGACATTACAAATAAAGAGGTCATCGATTTGAGGCCACATTAATGTATAATGTGAGGTGACACGTGGCGATATAGTCGTATAGATAGCCTTGGGTTTATCAAGCATACATCCCTTTAAAGTATTAGTGTTGTGCTTTTAACATTGGATTTTCACTTGGTGTGTTCCTTTATAATTGGTTTTTGTTTGTTGTTTGGATGTTATTGTTTAACTGATAGTCATCAATCGATGTTTGATATGAGTGGGTTTATGCATTATAAAGGGGTAACAATTCTGATCCATATGAGTCACGAAGACAGTGCAAAGAAAGAAAGGGGGAATCGAACTTGTGACCTATCGTTCACAGCACCTCAATCTTAACCACTAGATATGGCAAATATTTAAGAACATCTAAAAAAATTGGGGAAACAAAAAAAAAAGGGTAAGGGTGTAAAGGGTTCGAATCAATTTGTTTTGGTGTTCTTAATACAATCAAAGGAAGTAAGATGCAAAACATAACAAAGTCAAAACCTTTTTAACACACTCATCATAAATTTGCCAATTTCGTCAGCTCACATTCAATTATTAGCAAGCAATAACAAGGGAAAATTGGTAACCAAATCAAGAATTTTATTAAGATTCATAAAAGGGGATTAAAGTCCCCACTTCTTTAAAACTAAGCCATTCAAGCTAAATGCCAAATAAGACCAAAAGCTACTACAACTGAACCAATCTTCTTTCTACATTGAAGCATCCAAAAAAAATAAAATGGTACACATGATATATCAATATACCTCTACATGCCATTGCTTGTTCTTCTTCAGCTGAGAAAGTTTTTCATCCCACTTCTCTCCCCTCTCTTCCGCGACTCTCTTTAGGGTATCCTGGATTCCAGGCATCATCCCTTTGAGCCCACAGAAGTAAATATGAGCTCCATTGTCGAGCATCTTGAAGATTTCATCGCTGTATTCTTCAATCTTATCCTGAACATACATCTTTCCACCCTTCTTGTTCTGCTGTTCTCGGCTAAGAGCCGTGTCATACCGGAAGTTATCAGGGTACTCTTTTAGATATTTGGTGAATTCATCATCATATAGAAGACTATCGGTATTGGCTACCCCGAGGAAAAGCCAAGCGAGGCCTTTGAATTTGTAGGTGGGGACATCCTCCATGAACATGCGGCGAAGGTAGCCTCTGTAAGGAGCCACACCAGTTCCTGTAGCAATCATAATGTGGGTGGCGTTTGGATCCTCAGGTAAAAGCATAACCTTGCCTGAAGGACCTGCAATACAGCATGGATGTTGTCAATAGCAGAAACAAGAACTCTAGTTGATGAACTATAAACAACCCCACTTCTCCAGCAGTAAGGATATCAGTAAGTTGAGAATTATCATTTCAAAGGTCACCACTTACCAGCTTCTGTAAGCTAAATAAAAGGTGTGGCCAAAATTTACCCCAAGCCAAGAGAGGACCTCAAAAATTTTATAATTATTTACACACGATTTTATGACCTGACTTAGAAACTTGAACAAAGGAAAGGGAAAGAACATGATTCTAGACCTGAAACTGAAATGACAAATCCAAGTCTAACAGATGACAGAGGGTTGAACCAAAGAAAAACAATAAATGCCAGGAGAACCTCAAAGTTGTTATTCATGCCACAACTATTCTCAAGTGGAACTATAATCTGGAAAGGCGAGAACACTTTCATAGAAAAGTGTCACGTCATCTAATCAAGAATTCAGCTTGGGCAAGAAAGTGAAGCCGAGATAATTTCATGAGAAGCATGTTCCGTTTTGGCATTGTCATGATAACACCGACTTACCAAGTATATGCTTATATTAGCCCATTCTCCTAATTTTGATCCTAATACGCAATAAAGAGCAAGAGCATGCAACAAATTGTGAAATTAATGGAGCACATGAATAAGCGGAGATGCTATGAATTTCAGTCTTCTAAGCTTGAGTGTTCAGATAAGATTTCTTACTCTTACATGTTTTCCTTCTCTAGATCAAATTTACTAAAGAAATGTTCTACTCTATGCTACAAAAAAAGGGTCTCCGACATTAGAATTTGGAAGTCCACACAAATTGGAAGTAGCATGTTCAAAAATCTGAGCACATATTCTAAGTTTTCCTCCGAAAGAGGCAAACAATTTTTTCAGACACTAAAAAGTATGACCACTTGATCAACAGGCTAAGTCATAACCTTCTATAGTATTAGATAAAACATACCAGTTATCTGGACCTTGTCTCCAGGCTTGGCATTGCAGAGAAAATTGCTGCACACACCCATCTTCTCAGGGTCCTCTTTTCCTGTCTCAGGATCATAATAGAGAGCTCGACGAACACATAAAGTACCAGTCTTTCCATCAAAATTGTCTCCATACCTCGTCGAAGCAATGGAATAGAGACGTACATTGTGAGGATTCCCTGGTTTCTTGGGGTTCTCACCCTGTTCAATCAATAGCGACTTCAATCAGATCAAAGCTTCAGCCCATAAAGGTAATATTGATTGGAAATGTTGTAAATGACCAGAGACTAGAGAGTTTATTTAATTTTTAAAAAACAACTCCTAGTGATTCAATAGTCTACCCTATCTTTACTTGTACGATATTTTCTTTTTATTCTTTGTTAGAATTACTTCTATGTTTGCTAGGCCTTTAAGGAATGCTTGTTGAGAATTATGAGTGTGTAGACCCTTGGGTGTGACCTTAGAGTCATTATCATGTTTATGTTGTTTTCGTGTTACCAAGGGAAAGACGACTATCAAGGTAATGGTTAATCAAATCAAGACTTCACACCCGTCGCTTTGTATAAAAGTGTTGTTTGACCAAATTGTCGTCTTTTGTCTCAAAGCTCCCCCCCCCCCCCCCCTCTCTCTCAAATTGTGCTTCTCAAACCCGCTTTCTCGACTCAGCCTCACTTGTGCCAACCAAGCTTTCACTCAGAGAACCCAAGTTCTGATCATTGCCAAACTGACACTCTTGTCATTAGTAGGCAAGAGCGCCTTTCCTGCTTGCACACACTACGTGAAGTCGTGCACACAAGCCCAATTTCGCATCAGGCATGTACCCTTGCCATCAGACAAGCAAGAGTGTGTTGCACGACGGAGTGAACAAACCTTTAAACCAAAGCAGAAGCTTATGAGACGGATGACGGAAAGACATAATTGTTCCATCATTGCATGTCTAAAGAATCAAAACATAGACTATAGAGAACTTACTCTAGATATTGATGCTTCTAGTCAAAAGTCTAATAATTCACCAAACAAGTGCAAAGTCAAAGCAACAAGATCTGGAAAACCTACCGGAGGAATAATACCATAACTCTGCCCTTCCCAGTAGGGTACATTGCCTCCATGATCAATCACAATATGGCATGTTTCCCCTGGAGCCTTAGGACCTACAAGTCTCTCAACAGAAACAATGGTTCCTGTGTAAGGCTCCTTGTTCTTGAATAGATGCAGAGGAGGCTCTTTCGTATCTTCGAGCTCTAAAGGTGAAACCGCAACTTTAGGTGTGATAGCTTCTTGCACGGACATGCATGATACAGAATGTTTTCTCAGTCTTAAGTTCTTTGCTTTCAAGTTCAATGTATAGACAGGATCCCATGATTTATTGCCAAAGCTTACACTGTATGTCTGCAGAAGAGGCAATATTTACAGGTTGTGATTTGTGAGCTTGTGAGATGCAAAAGCAAAAGCTTAACAATTCAAGCAGCCATATCTTAAGAACATGTAATGTCGTTTTCTGGTCATAAGTGAAATAGATTAACTGAAGAAACCAACATGATAAAGATATAAGGTCCAAAGCATAGTCTGGACGTTATTTTACAAGAATTGCAAAACCATATGGACACTCTAATATACTTGCTAAATATATAGCTGGACAACGAAAGAGGGGTACTACTTTGAAAAGCAATTGAAACAAGCTATTAAATTAACCAAACAAGCTGTTAGAAAAAGAATTTATATCCAAATTGCTGCACATACTGATGGAAAAGAAATTGCACATATCGAGTGATACGTGAGGTAGGTGCTCCATCATTAGCATACCATATCAAAGATGCTACATCATTAGGATACCAGATCAACAACTCAACTCTCTATTAGACTCTATCCCCACATCCATTCACAACTCATACCAAACCACAGTTCAGCCTCCATGTACATAAATGACGGCCTTTTCCTTTATCATTATTATCAGCAATCTTATGCAAGATTTACATCACATACTCACAGGAGGATAAAACTTAAAAGACCAAATGACAATGACCATAAAAGATAAAAACGCTCATTCGATCCAAGTCTAAAATCAAGAATTGAATTAGCATAACAAACATTAGGGAAGAAGACTGGTGGACATCTATAGCCGATGTAGCATGGAAACAACTGGGTTTCGGAGGAAAATTTTCTAAAACAGGGAAACCTCAAGTTCTATTCATTTCTAGGCTTCATGAGCAAATAAATACTTAAAATGCTAGGAACATAAACGTTTTGAGGACGGGGAAACCTCGTGTCACAAGAGTTTCCGTGCTTCATAGGCTATGACAACAAACTACTAAAAGTTCCAAGATCATGCAAGCTATAGGCCTCAGTTATAGAGTTCAATAGCCATACACCGTACATGCATTCAAGCATCTTCAAACAATGTCAGAATTTCAAAGAGCAACAAATAACATGCATCATAAATTTGTAGCATACAACATAAAAGATATGTTCAGAGTTCAGTAACACTCTATGTACCAGATATTTAAACACACTTACGAAAAGTCGTAAAGATTAATGATAAATACATCAAAAACCCTCTATAAGCAAAGCTTTGAATCAAGGATCAATCTACTATTTAAAATAGCATAAGCTGATTAAGTACCTTAAACACAGATCCTTTCACAGATGAATCATTTGTAACTGGGATAGCAACAGAAACCTAAAAACAAAACAAAAACAAAACAAAAACAAATTATACAACAGAGATCAACAGAAGTTAATCATATCATAATCAAGCTACTAATGAGGGTTTTAGTTCTATAAAGACACCCATAACCAAATTTTATTTAAGCGAACAAATTTCCAGCATTATGCAGTCATTAAAGTGCAGGAGTCACAAATTTGAAAGGGAAAGCTAAAAACAAAACAAAAGATCTTTTGACTTTTCTGGGGACTGACTCCCCCCCCCCCCAAAAAAAATGATCTTAAAGATTGAAAAAGATGATATTTTTTGTCAAATTCAAAGATACCCATCAAAAAATACTGATTTATGAGAACAACCCATTAACAGAAAGGTCAATTTTTAGAGAACCCACTAATTATTTTCATGCATTTCTGTATAAATTATCAAAAATTGATGAAATACAAGAACATAATTAAAAGGGTTTTGTGTGACTGACCTTGGCGATGGCAGAATGAGCCATGATAGAACTCAGAAAAGAGGAGAGAGAGAGAGAGAAAGAGATGATCGAACCCAGAAACGAAAGAGAGAGACTTTAACAAGGGAAGTGAGTGAGCCTTTGGGCAGTTGCAAGGGACAGTTTTAGGTTGGCGGTATAGTGCAGATCTTGCTCTGAAAACTTATAAAAATGAAATTTTGCGCAACTTGAGTGACTAAATATGGTGTCCAATGGACCAATTAGGCGAATTGTGTGTGCGTTGTGGAATGTGGAGTGTGGTTTGTTATTGGCAAGCTTAAGGGACTCAGCAAGGGCCAACCAAAGGTGGCGTCTCAACTCTTGCTACCTCCTAGCCTCCTACTTTCATTGTTCATCCCCCTTAACCCATAATTGTGGAGTGATGCGTTTGCATATGCTAATCTTGATTAAAAGAATCGAGGTTGGTCTAATTGATTGGAGATCTCCTTCTACCTTTACGGTGAAGGTTCGTTTCTTGTCTATTATAAAGTGGGATCCCTAATTCATCTGATCTTTGATTTATTGACAACTTAGTTTCATACAAGTAGATTCAGTATCTACGAATATTATATTTATATTATACATCCACTTTTTTATATTTATATAGGCTTAATTTATAGAAGTATATCAGCTATATTTTGAATCCTGCATAGAGATTTTGCATTGCTTATTTACACATTTAAATAAACAATGTCGCGTGTCCTAGATTTAACCATTATAATAATTGTCATTCTTTTTAATTTATGTATGAAAGTCACGAGATTTTCATTAATTCAAGATGGTATATGGTCTATTAATAGACGATATAATTTTCGTTTAGTTATGGCAAAAACTAGAGCAACATCACCGTTAGTCTTTTTAAGGATCTCTAAAAACTAATTTTTTATAGTTCTCATAGAAATAATGAGTCCACAACAGGACTTATCTAAACTGAATCAGATTATGTTTTTTTCCACTAGTGTACCGTCGCTAAGGTAGTATTTCATATCGTATACATGGTTAACCAAGAGGTGCACAACCTTCAAAAAGATAACATCTGCATATTCGTTGTGCAATTCTGTAATACAAAAGCACCAAGTCTACTTATTGTGGCTTTTGGCCTTTGTTTGAAAAAAAATTCATTACGAGTAGTTAAGACTTCCACTATACGAAGGAAGGTATGTTTTTGCATGCGAAATCTCTAGCAGAAATTAATTTGGGGGGGGGGGGAACATATCATTATTTGAAAAGTAGTCGCTCCATAAGCAGTTTTGTCCACTTTCATGATCTCTTGAAACTAGAGTCATTTGAGCCCTACGAACTTGATCAATCTTAGCATAGACTTCAGTTTGATTGGCCATTATGAAGCCATCCATCATTTGATTCATCAGACGATTTGCTTGTCTACACCCTTCATACATCATCTATAATTTGCTTGATTAGAATTGACAACATTCATCATCAAAAGTGGAGGAGTCGAAAGTTGAAATATAGCTATTGTAACTGGATTATAATTTTTTTTTGTGTATGTATGTATTGGCGTTTTTGTGTGAAAGGATGAGAATAAGGATGAGTGGAAGTAAATCTAGGATCCATACTAAATTTATAGACTCGATGTCTATTAATATTGTCATCAAATATAACTATCTTTTTTATATTTTAAATCCATCAAAACAAAGATGCTCCAGATATATTGAATAGTCACTTCTTTAGATTTCGTCATTAAATTTGAATAGTGATGCATCTGAAAATTACAATGAGTAGTCATTCCTTCAATTTTTTGTTTCCTTGCAACTTTTGAATATCTCTATTACATATGAGCACCAAAATTGAGTAGCACGTCATGTCGCGTTAAACAAAACAATATATTTCACTCCATGCAAGTGAGTAGTCACTTCCTATAGATTTAGAATTTATTAAGAAATTAAAAAAAAACAGTAATGAATAATCACTTAATTCTTTTCAACACATAAATATTGACTGGTAATAATGCGTTTAATAAGAACTTACACAAACACATAGCGTCTAATTAAAATAACTTAAGTACAAATATAATTACCAAAGTACTTATTCTCGATATAAAAGCTTAATGAGACTATTTTTCAATTCTTCTTCTTCTTCTGTTAAGTACACCTTTGATGAAAGGACTTTAAATAATTCCAGATTGATCTTTCTTTGTTTCACTAATATCTTCTCTCTCATTGCACCCTTTTGCTTTCAACATCTCTAAAATACTTTAGCCTAGCAAGTTCAATTTTAGTTTCACTTGTCCTCGATAAGTTTATTCTAGATATCGAATCCACCCATTGTTAAAGCGCATTAAGTGGCATGTTCATAGCTTTTCCTTTACCTTCATTTTTTATAGACCCATTCCTAGGAGGTTGGATGGAACAACTTATAGCATCACTAGTTGGTGTATTTGGGTCACGTGAAGTGGAGAAGTTTCCATCTTCGTAATTCGAGACCTCTTAGATCGAGCCACCACCTTCTTGGGTCGCCGCCTTCTTCTTACATTATTGACAATACTCTCAATGGGTTTCCATGGGTCTCCCCCCCCCCCCCATTTAGAATTTCCCAACAATGCTGGTATCGAAAATCTATATGATTCTCTGAGTCGCTCTCGTATATGGTATATGCGATTTTCATAACATCATCATCACATTGACCACTTGTCCTTCTTACCTCAGCACGAGCATATGCTCCGACAAACTTTGAAACACTTGCATCTATCCTCTTCCAACGACTTCTAAGGAGCTCTATTTCTCTCTCATTGAATAAATCATACTCCCTAATCCCTTGAACCCTTTCTGCCCAACATATGTTTCTATAACGTCTAACTTGGTTATATGTATAAAAAACCTTACTCCAAAATGTGTTTCCCTTGTGGTTCGAACCAACATATTTGTCTTGACTAACCTGCAACCATGAATTTACGAGGACTTGTTCTTCAGCATGCGACCAAACATGGCTCGATGTTTTTTCAGCTTGTGGATCTCCACCTTTATCATCAACTCCGTTGTCTTCTTCGTCATCATCACCTTTTACTGATGCAACACGAGATTGCAATGAAGTGTCGAAGTTTGAAAGTGACTCTCCACCTTCCAACGACTGAAAATGTTGGGACATAGAAAATATTGTATCACTTTGAGAATATTAGAAATTCTCAATTGAATTTGGAGGAAATTGGATGAACGAACTTGGATTTGAGAAACTTAAATTTTGTCGGAGATATCGTTGGTTGATTTGATTAAGGGAACCAATATTATCCATGAAAAAATTTTGTGAGTTAAGTTGCATTTGAAAGTTGAGATCCAATTGAGAATGATTTGGATTAGACTGAAACTAGTTATTAGGCCCGGGCTATGGTAAGAAAAAAATTTATTTATTAATAATACTTTATGATAATAACACTAAATACAACTTAGTCTAGTGGTTAAAACTTTAGTATATGTACTTGAGGTTTTGGGATCAAACCCTATACTACACAATTTCTAAATTTTTTATTGTAAATGGATTAGGTGAACTAAAACTCCCTAGGGAGAGCGCCACGTGACACAGTTTCTTGTTTATGCACGCCTTTTAATATATTTGTATAGATTGTGGGACCTTTTTTGCATTTCGAGTGGGTTTTTTTCCTTTCACTTTTTGAATCCATTTATGATGGGTTAAAATTATATTTGGAGGGTAGATAAATTTTTGTAAAGCAAAGAATTATATTTGAAACAAATAATATTCAAATATATAGTTAGACTAGAAGAAGAAGGGTATGAAAATATACTAGAGGTGATCAATTTGGCCCGGCCCGTTTTTGGGCAGATTTTTTCGGCCCGACCAGAATTTTTTTTGCCTTTGGGCGGGCTTTGGGCAAGCCAATAACGACTTTTTAGTCTATTTTTTGGCCCGCAAAAACCCGTTAATTTAGGCTTGAAATAGCGGACTTTGGGCACAAAAATTTGGCCCGACCCGACCAATGGGCAATTTTTTTTGCCATAGCCTGGCCCATGATCACCTCTAAAATATACCAATATTAGTTCTATTTATAAAAGGAAAAAAGTTGTTATATATTACTCCATCCGTCCCATAATATAAGTCCTTTTTCCTTATAAGGTGTCCCAATATATAAGTCTTATTTCTATTTTTAATCAATAATTATGCCCAAAATACCTTCATGAAAATAGTTTAATTCCCAAAATGTCATCAATAATTTCAACTTCCAATGCACCATTATTAATGACAAAATGGAATCTTCTACCTCATTGAACTCCTCTACACATTAAACCATGCAACATTAAATGACAGTTTTTATTTTTTGTTAAAACAAGATTCTATTTAACCTTAATTCACGCGTAAAAACGGAATCAGGACTTATATTATGGGACAGAGGGAGTAATTGTTGGGACTGAAAATGCTTAATCGTCATTAAAGTATAAAGCAAAGACATAGTGTCTATTTCGACAATTGTTGTATATAGTATAGTTTTTTTTTTTTTTGATAATTTGTTGTACATAGTGAGTTAGTGATTATAAATGTATCTTTAAAAAATTTGAAACCAAAAAATAAAAATTGATATCAAACTAACGCTTATGTATATAGTAAGAGCCCCTACAAAAATATAGTACGAGGATGAACTTTTAACTATAAAACAAAGAAGAAAAAAGGATATTCTTAATCGTAAAAAAGAAAAAAGGAAAAGAAAAGAGAGGAACTCTTAACATCTAATGGTGCCACATAAATTGGATCTTGGATTCATATTTTTTAAAAAATTTGATATTGAAAATTGGTTGATTGGGTACCAATAATTGGTTATTTGGTACCAACAAGCGTTAGAATGGTTACATTTTCAATCTAATTTTGTGTTAGTAGTTTAGTACTATGAAGAGTCTAGTTAGTACTCGAAATTATTTCATTGCATACGAAAATGTATCAATAACATATTTGATTGTACTAAAAGTTATTTTTATTGAAATTAATTTCAATATCAGCGCTCGAAAGTGTCTAATTCTTGCTATAAAATATATAATTGGTACTAAAAATTATTCAACTGGTACTAAATTGGATACCTATAATACATCTCGTGATACTAAGATGTATCCAAAATAGTATCACTTTTCTTGTAAAATACCAAACTGGCCTTTCTACGGTAATAGATTGTGAACCCTTCTTTTTTTAAAAAAGAAAAAGAGCAGCAAATAATGATAAGAAGGATCCTTTCTAGAATTCAATTCTATAATTGCAGGTTGGCTGATTGAGAGTAAAGGGTGACCCTACTCCCAAATTAAAGACTACACTTAGCAAGACTGAACCCAAAACCTCAAAAATTTAAAATAAGAGTTTTGCCAAGTGACTAAAAAATTACTTGCCAAGTAACTCTACTCCCTCCATTTTATGAAATCTTACTCACTTTACGTTGCAATTCGTTTTGTGAACTTTTACTCACTTTACTTTATTATTATCTTGACAAAAAAATATTATTAACATATTGGTCTATGACCTACTTTTATTTCCTATAACCTATTCATATCTATTTACTGCATGTTGACTTAAAAAGTGCACCCAATGTTCTCTTTCCTCATACCCTTACTTATCAAAAATGCAAATGGACCCTAAATGTATATTCTCTATTCTATTGCCTTAAATATATAAATTTTATCATACACCTAGATATACCATGAACATGGTACATTCAAGGCTATTTTTGCTCATTGCTCATTTGAAATCATCTAAATGAGCAAAATATACTAAATAAGAGAGTTCAAATGAGTAAAACTTAGTCTTAGATGTAACACTAGTATTAGGACCCGTGCATAAGATGCACGGGAGTATTAATTACTTTATAACATAACTAAGAAACAATCAAAAAATAACACTAATGCAAATAAACGCAACATCATAAAGTCATCATATATGATGAGTGATCAAACCGTTAATTACATATATAACCTTTTAACTCAATCTATATGTTTGCAAACACTTCCGTGTAAACTACATTTATTGTACTTGTACGCACTTCGTGTTCTTTATCAAAAGGAAGGATCTTCATACCTTTTTGCTTGTAACTCTTGAAACAACAACATAAAATTGGACATGGCTAAAACAGGTCTCGAGAGATACAGGCCTACATGAGACAAAGATTGTCCTTGACTTTTATTTATAGTCATAGCAAAACAAACAATTAAAGGAAATTGACGTCTCTGAAATCTGATAGGAAACTTGGTGGAGTCCGACGGCGTCAATGTCATTCTTGGGAAAAACTTTTGCTCTCACATTACTTCCGAAAATAACAGTAGCTTAATAACACGATTACCTAAATGTACAAAATATTTTTTGCAAATTTAGGACCCATGCATAATGCACGGGAGTATTTATTGTTTTATTATATATTTGAAGGAAGTCACATAATAACAATGACACAAATTACAAAAAATCATAAAATCATAATGTAAGAGTGGTGAGGAACACAAATTAGAAATATAAATATCTAAATCAATTTATATGTTTGCAAACAGTTGCTTGCAAACATTTGTTGTACTTGTATCCACACCGTGTTCTTTATCAAACGAAAGGATCTTGAGACCTTTTTTGCTCGTAACTCTGAAAACGGTAACATAAATTGTCATTGTTAACGCACGGGAGTATTTATTGTTTTATTACATATTTAAAGGAAGTCACTTAATAACATTGACTTAACTTCCCATATTACACAAAATCATAAAACATAAAAGTATGAATGGTGATGAACAAAAATTACAAATGAAATTTCCAAATCAATTTATATGTTTGTGAACACTTCCTTTTAAACTACATTTGGCGTATTTGCACGCAAACAATGTTCTTCATCCAACAAAAGGATCTTGAGACCTTTTTTGCTCGTAACTCTGGAAACGACAACATAAAATTGTCCATGGCTAAAAATAGGTATCGAAAGATACATGCCTATATGAGACAGAGTTTGTCCTTGACTTTTATTTTTGGTCATAGTAAAAAATATCATTAATTAAAGGAAATAGTCGTCTCTGAAATCTGATAGAAAATTTAGTGAAGTCGGACGGGATTAGTGTCATTCTTGGTATAAATATTATTTCTCCGACATTGCTTCCGAAAATTATAGTAACTTCCCGTGCATCGTGCATACTGCCCAGGAAACGTTTTGTCTTATAAATTGAAAATTTAAAGAAGTTCGTCCTAAAGTCATGGTGGTGAATATTAACTTGTGATTTAAGATTTCATAATCATGTATTGAGATTATTTTCGAAACTGGCTTATAACCCGTGTATTTAGGCTGATGTAGTTAATGCCATGGTGGATCACATGACCTACCTATATATTTTTAAAAAAAGTTGATAGAAATAGTATATGCTCTATCCATTGCTTCTCATAGAGTATAAGATAAAATCACAATTCGCACCACCAATAACACTCAGCCATACGTCGGCTTCAGCAACCACTTAAAGAAGTCTTATTCTACTTTCTTGCACCACCGATGCATCATATTTGGCCACCCACTGGTAGCTGTCCACTTAGTCTTGATTCTAATTTTATACCCGTGCAACTGCATGAGGATTATTTTTATAAATTTAAGTTTTATAATAATGTATTTATTTACTTTGAAAATGGCTTATGACCCGTGTGTTTAGCAGTTCATGTAGTTAACATCATTGTGGATCACGTGACCCATTATTAATCTTATAAAAAAAATTGATTGAATTTTTTCGCTTGGCCTACTAATTCATTAAAGGATAGATTAGATCACACAATTGGACCATATCTCGTACTCAATCATTGAGCCACTTTTGTTCCCTTTATACATACAATCCCTCTCACCTTCATATCTTGCTGCCTTGCACCACCATTACATTAGGCCAACCATTGGACACCATTGTTTGCAATAATCTCCATTTACCTTTTTCCCATTCCCTTTGCGTAAATTTTTTCTGTTGATTTTTATTTGTAATTTGGTTATGGGTTTTTGTTAATTTGCAAGGAGGTAATGTATTCTACTGAGTTGTAATTGATAAAAACAGAAAAGTTTATATGGGTGTGGTGAAGAACTTCAAGTTGTGGCTTGTGGTACTAATATATACCCATTGGCTTGAAATTAGCTAATCTGTAGTTTTATATTTGAAAACTCGTGTTTTGAGTATCTTGTATTAGTTCGATTTTAATTTTATTATGATGTTTTAAATGAAAACATATTTTTTTATGAATATGGTTTAAATCTCGAAAAACTGGATCGGAGTATTACTTCTAGAGTGAAACTTTTTATGAAGTTTTAAATTCATGCATTGATTATTGATTGACATTTTGTTGTGGATGGTGGTGACTCACCAGTTGTAAAATCATAGATCCGCCACTAAATATGTTATAGGATTTTGACTTAAAACTTATTTCGGAAAATAAGTATAATACTCTCTCATATTATTTTCTCAATATATACTTATTTAACTGATCACCTAATTAGCTCCTAACTTTATTTAGCTTAATTGTTGCCTATCTTTTCTCTTGTTGAGATTCAAAAAGTTCCCTAATAATATTGTTAAACTGACATGTAATATACGTGGCAAAGAAATCAAGCTCAATGAAAAATGTCTTTTTTTTTTTTTTTTTTTGCAAAATGGCTTGTGATCACATATCAACATATGATAGATCCTTATAATTTTTTAATTTCGGTAAATGAATTATTCAGAAAAAAAAAGTTATATTTTCAAAAATAAATGTTGATATGTAAACCCCAACTACCTAAAACACATACATAAATTATATTATCTTATTGATTGTTTCCTTTTTATTCAATAAACAATACGTCAATTATATCATATATGCAAATTATTTCCTTGATTGACGGAAGCTACATAAGCAAGTTATGATTTTTTTTTTTGCATAATTTGAAACCTGGCTTTACTCAATAAACGAAGTTCAATCGATCTATATGATGATACATCCTTCCCTGACTTTGCTCATTTTATCTTATAGATTGAACTTCGTATACACATCCTTCCAGAGTTGAACTCTCCCATTAAGTAGTACATTTTGATTTTCGAACATTGTAGTATAATTTATTGTTAACTAAAATGCTACGTCTCAATCATCATATAAATTATAACATAATTTTAGATAATATAAAATATTGGCTTAACTCATTGCTTCATTAAGAGCTAAGGACTGAAGTTCAGATAAAATGACAACTTGCACTATTACATGCACTCGTTAATGCAACCATTACTGCTCCGGAATTCCGTAGCCTTGCTCAACCCACTCTTTTGTGATATAGTATCAATTAATCCATTATGATGTCCGTGTACACTTCATTGACTGAACATCACGCGTGTTATCTAAAATAAAATATATTTGTGACAATTAATTGTTGTTCAACTAACACTTATAGCTTTTGCGATCCTTGTTGTATTATAACTGTGTAAATCTAAATTTTATATCTAAGGAAATTCTACAGATCAAGTTTGGATTTATGAATGTTTTAACTTATATAGTATGATTAATAGGATTGCTTAAATGTCTCAATAATGTAATGTAATAATTGGTTTTCTTACATTTGAAATAAACCTACTTTTTTGAACTTATTAATCATTATTAAACCTTAATCGAATTTATTTAAAAAAAATTATCCAAATTGATCAGACCTTATTTTATTAGTACGTCGAACTTTATTTTTTACTTATTTTTGTTGAACTGACTTTTTCTGAACTTACAGACTTATTAATTTTTAATAGATTTTATGTGAACTTATATGAATTTGACTGAATTTATTAATTTTTTTTGTTTTTAATAAGGAATAAAAAATAAATAGAATGGTATCGTATCGTATTGTGTACCACTTTGGTTGTTTTTTTTTTATTTAAGTTTGTCGAACAATTTATTAGATTCTCTAACACTCTAGTTCAACCTATCTAATAAAAAAATATTCGCTTAACCCATTATTTCATTAAGAAGTTCAGATAAAATGACAATTTGCATTATTAATGGCACTCGTTAATGCATAGATTACCACTCCCGAATTCCGTAGTCTTGCTCAACCCCTCTCTTTTGCGATATAGTATCAATTAACCCATCTCATATTGGTGTATACATCATTGACTGAACATCGCGTATGTTATCTAAAATAAAAGATATTCATCACAATTAATTGTTGTTGAACTAACACTTATAGCTTTTGCAATCCTTGAGACATTTATTTGTTACATATTTCAATAATGTTAATCTCTTTTTACTTGATAAATTTCTTTATTAAGTAATCATGACTCACCCAAAAATTACCAATACTACCTCTTTTTTTGTCATATATCTTCTCACATATAACTCCCAAATATCTATTATTTTTCCAAATATCTATTTTTTATACTCTCATAAATACTTGTACCTGCAACAAAGTAGTATAATTAAATATATGAATCAAATAGTTTACTACTACTTCAATCATGAAAGATTTTTTTATTTCTCTTATTTTTATGATGATAACCTGCCTTCTCCCATCATAGAACATTTTTCGATCTAGAAACTCTTACTTATATATGTTGAGTGATTGTTTTTAAAATTCTTATTGCATGATTCTTCTTTTTTTAAACTCTTAATGATATACTCCAAAGAATGAATTAAAAGAAGCTACAAAAGAAGTTGTTGCTTCTTTGATAGCCGAAAATCAAGGGATAAATCTTTAAGTTATGAAAAGGAAGAATTTTTATACAGTTGATTTGTTGCGCTAATTGATTAGCAAGGAAGAATGCAAGGGAGTTATATGTGCCATTCAATTTACACACTTACACGTGGCATCTAGATCCATTATCTCACCATTTTGTCATGCAATGTGAGGCTTTAGTTTACAGTGAATGTCACGTGGATAACTTCAAATACTATCAATTTAAATTAAGTGATTGCTTGATAATTACCATCAACATTGGCAAACTAAGATTGATTGATAATTTATATTCATTGCCATTTTTATTTGGGATTTTAAAATGTTGAAATGTAACCAATATGAGAATTATAAATTTCAGCCAAAAGTATATGAATTTGGGATTTTAATTGCGTAATTTTAATCATAATTGACGTCAATTACATATAACAAATAAATAGGATATGCTTGATTACCAAAAATCTTATATGAGATCATGATATTAATTGCCTAATATAAATACCCAATTAACATAAATCACGAATGAGTATCATTTTACAAATAATTTCCGGCCACAAAATATTGACATGTCACGTGGACACCAGATTTGAGAGTCTTTACTTTGTGAAGCTCTAGAATTAATTAATTGCTTGGTGAACATGAGCTTGCTTTAGATAATAGTATAGATAGATGATGATAGTTAGTTGTTTTTGAATAACCTTTCTAGCATTTAAATCCTCATGGTAAGTATAAATTTGGCTTTTTTTTTTTGTCAACTTATCTAAAATTATTTTAACTTTTCTGAACTTAATTGATTGAACTTATCTAAATTTAGCCAAACTTATTGAATCTTATTTTAACTTATTAAATCTTATTTTTTTTAAGTATATCAAATCTTATTTTTGTTAACCTGCAGTTATTTGATCTTATAAGTTTATTTGGTATTCATCTGCATTTACACATCAAATATGAAGGTATTAATTTTTAATCATTTAATTTTATCCCTTAAATAAATCTCACTAAATACTGGTTATATGAAAAACAGGTTGACAACACTAAATGCAATTATTTTCATAATTGATTGATCGACTTTTAGACTATTTTTCTTAGTATTGCGATTGTTAAAGAAAGCTACTGTGAAACCCACAACTAACACTCAATTACATAATCAAATTATTTCTAAGAATAATTAGGGAATCAATTTCGATAGTATATAGGTGATCAATCAATCATGAAAATAAATCAATTTGTTATCTAGGCTAATACATATTATAATTGAATTCAATTTTACCTATTATAGGTAAAACATATTTTGTTGCGCCTTTTAAAAGATCTCATATCACTTTCTAAAATATTAATCAGCTAAACAATGATAACCTTGTGGAAAAAGATATTGCAAAACGACCTAAAATAATCAAGAAATTTCTTACCTAATTTATCGATAAAACAGTCTAATTAATGAATAATCGTTTATATAAAAAAATTAAGGCAATCATGGAACGTTAGTTATTTTTGATCATATGGTGTATAACCATTTCTTTTTATGTTTTCTAAACATCATCATAATTATATTTATGAATCAATATAATTATTTTTATCATTAGTTCGTCATCATTATTTAAATTGAAATATCAATATCCTCTAACATAGTTTACATATATATGAGTTTTTATCACTAATCATAGATGTAATAATAAATTCTATAATTATATGCGTATATATTTATAAGTATTAGATGCTCCCTCTCTTTCTTTTTAACGTTTACACTTTGAGTTTTTGATACCATTCACAAATTTATGTTTGATTATTATTTGTGATTAATGGGTAAGAAAAAATATAGTCATTTGGGATATTGTTTGATTCATCTCAATATATAATAAGTACTTTTAGAATGTCAACTTTTTAAAAATTTTGCAAATGCAAAATTATAGATACTATTAATGTTCAAATATTTACCTTGGTAAGCGTGAAAAGATAAGAGTCTAACTATTAAAAAGAAATGGAGAGAGTATATAACTCAATAAACAAAAGCCTATTACATTTAGAAATAATCCCTAACCATGAAATATACTATAAAAATTCTAAATAACACAATAAAATCATTTTCATAAACAATGATAATAATAGCTTGAATTTCAATAAATTTAAAAAATTTAATAAGATAAAAAAAAATATCATATCTAAATCCACGACACAAATGATTATAAGCAACGATAATCATAAAATATATCACAAATTAATCTATGTCCCTTTTCTATTTAGGATAGATTATTATTCTATTGTAAATAAAAATAACGATGATGAGCAACACTAACATTAAACTTAGGAAAAATATAAGTTGAATGAGAAATTAAAATTGCCATATTTGACTTGTAATATAATTCGAAAAATAAGCAAGATGGGGCTGATTGATTTCGGCTACGCTTATATGGATCATGATATTAATTGCCTAATTAATTTAACTATAATTAACATTATTAATGTTTTTTTCTTTAAACATTACAATTTAGAAAATCACATATAATATTGATTGATTGACATTTACCATTAACGGAGGCAATAATTAAGATTGATTGATAATTTAAATTACTTGCCATGTTTAATTGGTTAGTAAAATTTTGAACATAACCAATACGACAATTAAAAATTTTGGCCAAACGTATATTAATTTGAGATTTTAATTACGTAATTGTAACCATAATTAACGTCAATCACATTAATATATAAATGGAATATCCTTGATTTTCGGAAATCTCATATGATATCATGAAATTACTTGGACACTATTAATCAACTTAAAAAATCAATCAACATATATCACGATTTCCTTTGCATTTTTCATATAATTTTCGGCCAAAATATTCCGAAATGCCACTTAGACACTCGATTTGAGAGTTTTAGTTTGTCAAGCTCTAGAATTGCTCGGTGATTGTGAGCTTGACACATTGGATTTAGGATTTTACTTTAGATGATAATATACATAGATAATTCTTTAATATAGTCTTTCTATTTAGAATATTTTAATTTTTAAGAGACAAAATAAGTTAGATGGAATAATTGCTATGTTTGATTGTAAAAAGGAATAATTAAGAATGGAGATTTGTTGGTAAGATTTGAGAAATGTAGACTTATAATTCACAAACTCGTATATTCTCAAACAAACTTAGCTAAATTAGGAGCTACATATGTATATGCTTCTTTTTTCCAATTATCTACTCGTATTGCTTTAAGGGGAATATTAAACAGTGTGTGAATAGGGAAGGATCGCAAGAAAAATATGCAAATTGAGAAGTTTCTTTGACAATTAATCATAACTTGCATGGTTGTATTTCGTATGTATATAATTTCTCACAATTGTAGAATTACTGTAGAGATAGGTATCATGTGATTTGGCTTCGTAGTGGCTCAAGAAATTTCGTGGAAGTTGAACCTTTTTAATTAAAATACATAAACAAATGATAACAAAATAAAAAATGGAATTTACAGGAGAATTAAAAAACAATTAATTAAAAAAGTCTATTCCTATTATTCAAATACTAAAATATTATACAAATAGATCGATGATACTTTCATAAAAATACTCAAAACCTCGATTGTGATGTTTTATGATGATGATGATTATGAAACTTTCTTCCATCGTGTTTGGAGAATTCATCCATTATTTTTCGAATTCGATTTTTCGAATTCGGATAAACAAACGCATGTAACAATCTTCATTCATTCGAAATTAGTAAAATCGTTCCAATATTATTAAATGATTTCATTGAATGGAGCCATGTTTTCGTTTTGAGAGAGAAAGATTAAGAATGAGAGAGGCTGGATTCAACTTTAGCGGGCCATTTTTTTGACGGATTTTCGGTTTCTATTATGTTTGGAGGAGAACATAATATTGATGTAGAAGTAGGGGAAGAAGTTGACATCAATATGCAAATTGAAAGTCCGAAATTGAGTTGGGATGTTTGAAGAGAAAACGACACTATTTATACTAAAAAATCTTCCGTTTTTTTTTTTAAATTTACGTTATCTAAGTAATTATCGTTGATTGACAATCAGAATAACTATTGATTGATTGATTGGTAATATAATTTCGAATAGTATCAATTTAAATTAACTGATTGATTGACAATTACCATTAAGTGAGGGAATAATTAAGATTGATTGATAATTTGAATTACTTCCCGTATTTAGTTGATTAGTAAAATATTCGTATAAACCCAATATGGCAATTGAAAATTTCGAATCTACACCAATATTAATTTGAATTTTGAATTACGTAATTGTACCCATAATTAACGTCAATCAAATTAATATATGAATGGAATATCCTTGATTTCCGGAAATCTCTTATGAGATCATGATATTAATTGCCTAATTTAAAAAATAAATCATTAATTTCCGAATTCCTTTGCAATTTTCATTAAATTTTCGGCCAAAATAATATGCATTGCCACGTGGACACTCTAGAATTGCTCGGTTAATGTGAGCTTGACACGTCAGCTTTTGTCTTCTGCTTTAGATAATAATATAAAAAGCTCAATTGCTTGTAGTGTCATGTGGAAACGGTTGTGATAGCCAAATGCGAAGTCAAGTGTAACATAGATATAGAAGCACAAAAATGGTAGTACTTCTATGGAAGTACAAATGAAATCTTAACCCACTAAGTGGGTCAGTTTACATTAAGTTTTTGCCATCAAAATAACTAAGCGTGCTGCCTTGTATAGAAATCAATCAATTACCTATAGCCTACCACTAATACAATAGATGATTTAAGAAAATGAACATTTCAGCTATGTAAGGCAGATTTGCATTGAAATACAAAATAATGAAGCTCCGATATTCCAAAGGACAATGGATCAGTTTGGCAAAGGAAAAAATAATTGAATGTATTTGAATGTATTATTCGAAATAATACTTATATATATATGTATATATGTATATATGTATATATATATGTATATATATATATATATATTATATATATGTATATATATATATATGTATAATATGTATATGTATATATAATGTATATATAATGTGTATATATATATATATATATAATATATATATAATATATATATATATATATATATAATGTATATATATATATATGTATATATATATATATGTATATATATAATAGTATATAATATATATGTATATATATATATATTATATATATATATATAATATATATGTATATATATATATATGTATATATATATATATATATGTATATATATATATATATGTATATATAAAAAAAAATTGTCATACTAAACGTATCAAGTTAATAGGAAAATATTCCTTATTTTAAAAACCGACATATATCTTTTATTATACTATACATATAATAAGGTAACTTTATAAATAATATTGATGATTCAATAAATACCAAAAATAAACCGCATTTTTTAAACATTACTTAGTTAATAATATTGATGATTCAAAAAACGACATATATCTTTTAAACATATTTTTTATGAAATTCGAATTAGTTATGGTTAAATAAAACACAATTTGTTTAGTGGCATAATTAAATAGGACATATAAAACTTCGGATAAATATAAGTTGTATGATGGTGGAGAATATATATAAAGAGATGGATATGTAGTTGAGTACAAAATATATTGCCATTCAATGTGACTTTTGCATTAAATTTAGTAGGTCATTGTTTTGATTGAAAAGATGGTGGGGACTTTATATAGGTCAAAGTATTTGAATAATGAATCATCAAAATCAATACATTAGGAAAGTACTTAATAATTTGATAATGACATGACAACAAAATAAATAAGTACATAAATAAAGCGCATAACGATATGTAAATCATCTTATTACAACTACGTACTAAAAAATAAATATGAACCAAAAGAAATTAAATAAGGTTATCGATAATCAAAATGGTAATGACAATTACAATCAAACTTTGATTACTACGTTTTAATCAATTGATAGATAATCAACTAATACTTTGTTGTTAACGCCACAACATTCCATGTTGTTTAAATCAAAATCTTCAAAATACTCATCATCAATCTTGTAAGCTCTTGATGGAATGCATTGTAGATCAAAACGGAAGAGTGTTAAAACCATAGATTCAACATCTAAGAAATTCGAATATTCAACTTTAGCGGGCCATTTTTTTGATGGATTTTCGGTTTCTATTATATTTGGAGGAGAACATAATATTGATGTAGAATAGGGGAAGAAGTTGACATCAATATGCAAATTGAAAGTCCGAAATTGAGTTGGGATGTTTGAAGAGAAAACGACACTATTTATACTAAAAAATCTACCGTTTTTTTTATTTTTTTGAAAATACGTTATCTAGCTAATTATGGTTGATTGACAATCAGAATAACTATTGATTGATTGATTAGTAATATAATTTCGAAAAGTATCAATTTAAATTAACTAATTGATTGACAATTACCATTAATCGAGGCAATAATTAAGATTGATTGATAATTTAAATTACTTCCCGTATTTAGTTGATTAGAAAATATTCGATATAAACCAAAATGGCAAAAAAAAATTCGGCCAACACTAATGGTAATTTGAATTACGAAATTGTACCCATATATAACTCTCAATCACAATACTATATGTTTGGAATATTCTTGATTTCCGGAAATCTCTTATGAGATCATGATATTAATTGCCTAATTTAAAAAATGAATCAATCAATTTCCGAATTCCTTTGCATTTTTCATATAATTTTCGGCCAAAATATTCTACATTGCCACGTGGACACTCTCATTGAGAGTTTAATTGTGAGGAGCTCTAGAATTGCTCGGTTAATGTGAGCTTGCCACGTCAGCTTTTGTCTTCTGCTTTAGATAATAGTATAGATTCACATGGTCTATAAGTGTATGTGAATGAACTCCTTTAAATACCATGTCTACCGTAAATGAGTAAGGCTTTATTCTTTTGGACTGAATGAAACTTCTATTCAGTCTAGTTAAGCAAAATTCAGTTCAATTCAAGAAAATTCACTTAGTTTCCTCTCACTATTTTAATTCAATTTTATTTAATACAATTCGATTAAGTTCAGTTCAGATAAATTAAGTTCAGTTTGTTCAATTCAATTCAATTCAATCTAAAGAACTGAGCCTAAGCCTAAAAAAAACGGATAAAGTGGTGAGAGCAAAATTCTACAAATCTCCCACATTCACGGTGCCTTATTGTTCTTGTCTGCGAGCTAGAACAAGAGACTATAAACTATAAAGTGTAAGCTTGTAATTGATGCACTTGTAGTGGGTGCTAACTTGGCATGTTATCAAACTTAAAATCCTACTATATGGTTTTTATTGTCTCGAGATTGGATCTGATTAGCCGCATGGGAGAAGAAGCTAAAATCTCAGATAATTCACGTAGCTTGTGAAGTCAAGGCTATGCTATTATAGCTTTAGCGACATATGAGAACCATTTTCGCTATTTTAAATTAGGACGCAAAGTCTCCAATCCATGCATGTGAATATGCAAGAGATAGATTACAAATCAAAATCGTGGTTGAAGCAAGGTTGTTTTGGCTACATTTGAAACTATTAGGTAATCAGAAGCAAGTCCTTTTCTCAAACATTGTGACAGTTTTCAAAAAATACATTATTAGATATAACGTGGTGAAGATATTATGAAATTGAAACAAAGATTTTTTAACAAGAATAATACAAATTTTTGGCTGTTTTTTCGCAATAATACAAACTTTTGATTATTATATAATAATACAAACTTTACATCAAAATTCTTCCGGTAGGACAATATCTCTCATGGGCAGCCCAAAAGTTGGAAGATTTGGGTGCCTCCTAGTGTTGAATATGTGAAGTTTAATGCGGATGCGGCGGTATGTGTTGATGGTTGGGTTGGATTAGGTGTGGTTGCTCGAGATAGCAATGGAGAAGTGCTACTAGCAGGGATTAGAAGAACCCGAGCTTGGTCGCCCCCTGCAGTCTGAAGGCAAAGCTCTATGCCTGACAATAAAGCTTGCTCGAGCCTATGGTTTCAAGGATGTAACCTTTGAGACGGATTGCCAATCTATGGTAACACGCCTCACAAAGGGTGTTACATACTTCTCCGACCTTGATTCTATTTTAGATGATGCTTTAAGGATTTTGTATCTTTTGGGTGGTTTCATGTGCTTAGGGATGGTGTTGCCATCACCTAGCTCAGTTTATTCCTTTTGGTGTAGAGTAGAGATAGGAGAACCATTGTTCATTGGAAGTGGCTCCCTATATGTTGATGGATCGTTTGTCCATCTCTTAATGAATAAACCTTTCCCATAAAAAAAAAACACTAAAGTTGCTTTTTGTACTAAAAGTGAAATTGTTGCAATAGATGTAAAACTATCCAAAATGATAATTACTGCAATACAAAAAGAACGAAGGAAGTATAAACCAACAATTGAAAACAGCAAAGAATAAGCAATGATGATTGATGAACACAATAAAGAATTTAAGTGAAATTTTGTGATTAGGGTGAAACAACCAAATTGTACCATGGTTTTGAAACCGTGTAGATGATGATACAAGCGAATTCTTTGTCTTAATGCTCTCTAACTTCTTTAGGACTCTCTAACCTAACCTCTCTAATTTGAGGATTAAGAGTTAAAATTTTCAGTATATCTAGACAAGTATGAGAACCACTAAATTGTACAAACTGCGCATCGAGGCTTTAATTAGGACTTAGGAGCAGATGCTTCACTCTATTAGGCTTAGAAGCTCCAACACCCTCTACTCAATTTTGCCAATTATATGCAACCAAGAGTGTGCGCTCCACCTACAAGGGTAGTAAGTGCTCCAATGCTTCTAACAACAAAAATTAGGATAAGTATATTGTAATAGTACTAAATAGGATTAATATCCTAATTATCGAATAATGGAAAATAAATTTAAGCCAAACACATCCAATTCAAATTTAATACAAAATTCCATTTTTTTTTTTTTAAATAAACATCACATCCAAATCGATTTTGCTAAAAAACATTCTAGTAAATTAATAATTTGATTTGAAAAGAAACAGAGCTTACATTTTATATAGATAACCTACATAGCTTACAAAGACAATAACAATTTTTTACATGAGCAACAACGTACGATTATAAAAGTGGTAATTAAACACTAAAATAACATTTTAGTTGTTGTGTATTGCTGGAATTATGAATGGACCAACTTCTTAACGCGATGAAATTATACTAATTGACTGCTTACATAAGTGAGGTAAAGTCCAGACATTAAATTTTGGAGAATTATAAAGCATGACACAAACACGTCGTACCAACTCTTTGTAGTCTTGTACTCTAGGCCAACAAATTATTGACCTTAAAACTTATTACAAACCAGTCATCCAAATTCCAAACAACAAAGCAAAAAAAAAAAAGAAGAAGCGAAGCAATTAAAATAAGAAAAAGAAACAGAAACAGAAACAGAGTAGACTAGAAAATTAAGTAATCTTTACCAAATTATGATGATGACCACCACCACAAGCTTAGTAGTTTAGTACACACATTCTACACCTAAAGCGGACCATATACATCCTCCTCCATTTAAACAGTAGGCCGTAGTCTAGTGATAATGACATCAATTTTGATATCAAAAATTTTGAGATCGAGTCTCGTTTTTCATATGAGAGATTTCAATTTTCTCACTCCTTGCAAGATACTTTAACTTACCTACTTCTTCCGTTTCTTTTTTGGGCAATAAACTCTCTCTATCTCTCCTCCCACATGGGTCCCTTTTCTTTTTACTCTCTACCTCTCTCTTCTCCATAAATTGCCTAGGAGTCCGTGAAATTAGAAGGGTAGCGAGTAAAAAGAAACGGAGGAAGTATTTAATTTTATTTAATAATATACATTATCCTTTTTGTAGTATTTGCAAGTTTTTTTTTAAAAAAAAGTTCTCGTAATATATTATCTCTTTTCCTCTTCTAGCACATGCTATTTTTTTTATATCTCCCTTCTCTTCTCAATCTTTTTACACATTTTAACATTACGAGTATTAAAATACGAAAAAAGTTTGTGAGAATTACCATCTCAATAAGGTCATTCTCCTAACAATTTTTTTCAAGCCTACTAAGAACCCCTTGGCAGGAAGAAAAAGGACAATATTGAACTAATCAACTTGTAAGTCCGTCAACCCAACTACACACATCAACAGGTAATCCTGTAATAGAATTTGAACTTGTAACTTTAAAGTCAGAAGGTGAATTCTCCGCCACATGCCTAACAAAAATAGACACATACATACCCATACATCCATAACCCATACATACACTACATACATCCCATCACATGATTCACATCCTGTCATCATCATCATTCTAACATGAAAATATAACATACACAATTTACACATACTCCCCTCACCTTTTCCCCACTTCCACTTTCCCTTTCCTCTCTCTCCTCCTTCACCCACCTTCACTCCAAACTCCACCATTCCCAATGCACTAACCTCCTCCTCCTCTCTCTCTCTCTCCTCATCAACAATGGCTTCCTCCATGTCCATCTCCGTCGGAGCTCCACAACCATACCCCTCCCCATCCTCCTCCTCCAAAACCTACTACAATAACAACGACTACTGCAATTTCGGTATCTGCTCCTTCAACTGCCCTCAATTATGCTTCCTCCCTCCTCCTCCTCCTCTCTTCTTCAACTCCGATGATTCTTCTCCTTCTTCCTCTCACATCTCTCCTTTAATGGCCGCTCTCATCGCCGTCCTCGCTGCCGCCTTCCTCC
This sequence comes from Beta vulgaris subsp. vulgaris, assembly GCF_026745355.1. NCBI lineage: Eukaryota > Viridiplantae > Streptophyta > Magnoliopsida > Caryophyllales > Amaranthaceae > Beta > Beta vulgaris. The sequence goes on along the minus strand of NC_079202.1, from coordinate 55,610,778 downwards.
TCCTCTTCTACTTCACCGTCATCTCCAAACTCTGCAACAACCGCCGCAACAACAACAACAACAACCGCCGCAACTTCCTCGACTCCGAAACCACCGATCCTCTCTCCTCCTCCCGAGTCGACTCACTCGTACACGATCCAACTCGCTCCGATACAGGTCTCGATGACGCCTTCATCCGTCAGATCACTGTATTCAAATTCAAAAGAGAAGATAAATTAATCGACGGCGTAGAATGTTCAATCTGTTTGAATGAATTCAATGAAGATGAAAATCTAAGATTGATGCCGAATTGTGAACACGCGTTTCATCTTCCTTGTATTGATACTTGGCTTAAATCTCACTCTAATTGTCCTCTTTGTCGTTCTTCTATGAATCTTGTTGCTCCTCCACTTCGATCTTCCTCGACTTCGAACAATAATTCTGGTGTTGCTGCTTTAACAGTTCAGAGGACTAACGACGCCGTTTTGGTCATCCAAAACTTGGAAAATCGCCTTCAACGTGTAGTGGAGGCTAATCAAGGTCAGGTAGAGGAGAGAGAAACTAAATTAGAAATTAACAGTAATAGTAATAGTAATAATAATAATAATCATAATCATAATAATAATCAAAATATTAATTTAAGATGAATATGATTAATAGTTAATACCATTACAATATTATATATATATTATACAGTTTTTTGTTATATTATTATTGTTACTATGATTGATTAGATTTATTATGGACTCAATTAACTTTTTGAGTCGAGTTATATAGTGTTGTGTTTGTTGTAAATGTTTGTTATAAATGGAGGGAGAAATTCATTTTGAATATTGATTATTTTATTATATAGTATTAATAGTTTTTCTGATTTGCAAAAAATATGAAATCGAAGAATCTAAATAATTATGGATTTTTTAAAGGAGGGAATTTGATGATTGAATTGCTTTGATTAATGATTAATGTTTTGGAAGTCAAATTGAGTCACATGGATTGTTAATGGTGGCCGGTTGTTGTCCAATTAATATCTTCCTTAGACGAGCTTACATTTGTCCATATTTAGGGGGTTGATTCTTTCAAGACTTCGATCCTAGTCTTGGGCACCATTTGGAACAAGGTGATAATGAGTCGAGCTGAGTTTGAACTTGGATTGTTTGATTAGGCTTGTAATCATTATAATTAAGTTTAACTAAAGGTATCTTGATCTAGTGGCTAAGGTTGAAATGTTGTGAACGACAGATCACAGGTTCGAATGCTTTCAAGTTGAGTCTTAATCTTAAATTGGGTCCAATTTTCAAATTTAACTTAGTTTAGAACTTAATTGAGTTTGGACATTGTTAAATGTTACCAATGAAATTCCATTCTAATTACAAAAAATTTTCTCTTGTCAAGCTTGTTAGGCTTAGGCTTAAGCTTGGTTTGCTCCGATGATCTTTTTGCTGTTCATTGTTAAAGAGGAAGGTGGGAAAAGATTGTGGCGATGATATTAGAGAAGAAAAAAAAGAGAAAGAAGTGGATGATCTTTTATTTTGGGTCATCGTAAATGGTGCACTTAAAACGAGTGGTTTATAATTAATCCGAAATGAACTCAAATACTCCGTAGTTATACGTTGCTCAAAATTACCCACATTTAGGAACATTTCTCTCATATCTTACCCCTCGTTCCACTACACATTACTCATAACACTCTCATATATTTTTTTCTCACCCTCTCCAAACCCCATCCCATCTTTTTTTCTTTCTCAAAATCTCTAGGCCATTGAACAACCTCAAGATTGAAAACCAACCACAAATTTTTGTACGAGTGAGTAGTAAGTAGTCAAGTATTATGCTTCTTTCTTTCTTTAACAAAGAAAGAATATGTGCTTTTACTTTTTGTTTACTTTTTGCCTGCACTGAGAATCCCTAAAATTGAAGAGCAACTATTTTGTTGGCCAAATGTCTCTAAAAACTAAAGAGGCTCTCATGTATAAGGTTGAATTTAGAAAGCAAGCATTATATAGTGCATTCAAGAGTATAATCAATTATTTTTTCACATATGCCTTACACATGACCAAAGCACGTCCAAAGTCCTAAACCACCATTCTATGTGGTGCTTCGGGTACATAAAATAATTCGATTTTTTTTTATCATGTATCCCTGATAGATTAAAAATTCACTATATACCTTTAATGTTTCAAATATTACCATATATGTCTGAGTTTTCGAAGATGTTCATCTTTATCTTTTTCTAACGGACGTTAACTCGCCGTTTACTATTATTTGCGGCCCGCGTGGGTAGGGGTTACCACGGAAATGGGAGTGGGGAGGTAGGCGTGAGAGAGGGGAGGTGGTGATGGTCAGGGTTCGGGTTAGCGGGTTACGTTAATTAGTGCATTAGGGTTAATGGTTAGGGTGGAGGGAGGGGTTAATTAGGTTTAACAATGGCAAAGTTGTAAATAATGGCAAACGGCAAGTTAACACCAGTTAGAAAAAGGGCAAATGGTGAAGCTTTTTGGAAACTCAAGGGTATATAGTGATTATGTAAAACATTGTAGTATATGGTGAATTTTTTAATTTGTCAGGAGTACGTATATGGTATGTAAGATTCCGAAATCACCTATTGATATAAAACGCAAAATCAAACTTGAGGTATAGTTATGATTAGAATTCGGTGTTATATCTATGTGTGACACCCAAATCAAATTTGATCTCAACCAGTTCAAACTCAATTATCATGAACCCAAAATTAAACTTAACCTCGACCTGTTTGCTAGCTTTAAGAGTTGGCAGATTACCACAAGATACACACGACTATGAACTTTCGACCTCCTATATCTTGTCAATGTATATTGACGACAACAACAACAAAAAATATCTTCCATTGACGTGGATCCCGTTGTAGTATGGCATGATTACCACTAATATCAGCTTTGAAAATTTGTACACTTCTCTTAACGAAGAAGATAGAATACGCACAACGACATGTTTGTCTTTGTTGCTATACCGACACTTTTTAAAGTGCACAGGAAAATGCCAATTAGAATTGGGTGAAAACTAAAATGATTATATCAAAATAAGGATAATTTTGGAACATGGAATTAGGTTGGTTGGCAGGAATTTTGGACTTTGGAATGAGACTTGTTTATTTGGTGGGTGGGACTTGGGAGTGGACATAACTTTGGGGAAATGCAAAGTTGTTTCTAGAGAGAAATATAATAAATAAATCACTCCATAATTGTAAAAATATGTACTACTAGTATATTTTTCTATCTTCATTTTGTGTATGTTATTTGATGATAAGAAATTTCAAGTTGTTACTCATCTACAATAGGTGGATAGCTGTTCAAATTGAATTTGAATCATGCTGATCTTAGAAATTTCAAGTTGTTGAAAGTATAATGAAAAATGATAATAGACTAATTAAGTTTATTTTGGTGATTAAATGAGAAATTCCCTGGTACTGTCATATATAGAAATGAGAATGACAATGGATCCGATTGAACTTTATATTTTAACTCTATTAGACCTACCTGTTTTAAAACTTAGATTTTTGAAATTAGAATCATATTTAGATTTCATTGCCAGATTATTTTGGATGGGAATGGATCGGATCTAGCTAGTCAAATTCGGACTAGTTTATCACTGAAGATCTCAAAAGCAGAGTTTTTAGATGATAATACATAATTTTCTTAATTATTAATAATCCAAACAAAATTATTCTATTGTAATGTGGTTTTAATCTATTAGTTGATGAGGTGGCATTATTGAATGGATTTATGGGGGTATTTTAGGTATTTTATTGAACTGCGTTAATAAAGTGAGGTTGCATTTAGTAACCATGAATTGTTATTATAGAATGACGAATAATAGAAAATCTAGAAGATAAGAAATTTAAAATTAAGTACTTTTACAAACTAATGACTAAGAATAGAGCAAAAAAGAGATTGTATTATTGGATAATATTATATTTAAAGGGATAATATTATATTGTAAAGGGTAGAAGGGTACTTTCACAGTAATAGGTCTCTGTAAACACTATATATATTTTGCCAGGTTGACCTACAACAGGTTAACACACAATTATTCCCACACTTGTACATGGTATCAGAGCCTAAGTTTGTCTAACAGAAAAACACACACAAAAAAAAAGAGCACGTTTTTTTTTTTTTGGTTAATAATGCATGTTAAGGAAATACCCAGAATTGAATCCCTGACCTCAGAGATCAGAGGGAAGTCTCTACCACATGTAAAGTTAAATTTCCAGTACTTTTAATTGGGAGTAAGGTACCATTACCAACCACAACAGAACTAGACCCAGTATAAGGAGTTTTAATAGAGAACGTACCATCCTGAGGAGTCATGTGAGATGCAGCTCCCGAATCCGGATACCAGACTAAGTCATTAGCTTCACACCAACAGACAGTGCAGCTAAGGCTCGAGTGACACTTTCTGAGGATGATGGAACAAAGTTATGATTGAAACGCTGGGGACAGTAGGCAGCTTGGTGACCTGGAAACCAACACAAACCACATGTATCGGAAGTAGAGGTAGAGGTAATATTGTTACTATTTGATGGAGAACTTCTTGCTGATCCCACAGATTATCGTAGTATGGTTGGTGCATTACAGTACTTAACTATGACTCGTCCTGATATTGCTTATGCTGTTAATATGGTGTCTCAGTTTATGCATGCTCCTCGTACTACTCACCTTCATGCTGTGAAAAAGAATTTTCAGATATCTGCAGGGCACTCTGGATTATGGACTTTATTCATATAGCAGCAGTTTTCCTACTGTTGTTATTGCCTATTCTGATGCAGATTGGGCAGGATGTCCTGACACACGACGTTCTACTACTGGATATGCTGTTTTTCTTGGGAAGAATTTAATTTCCTGGCGTTCTAAAAAGCAACCTACTGTCTCCAAGTCCTCCACTGAAGCTGAATACAGGGCTATTGCCTACACAGCTGCAGAAACCATTTGACTCAAGCAACTTCTTGCTGACATTGGCCATTTTCTCCATCGTCCTGTGATTGTCTATTGCGACAATGTCTCTGCTACTTATCTCACTGCTAATCCAGTTCATCATGATCGTAGCAAACATATCGATGTTGACTATCACTTTGTTCGAGAAATGGTTGCCAAGGAGGTCTTATTGTTCGACATGTTCCTACTCAGTCTCAGGTTGCAGACATCTTTACTAAAGGCCTATCTACTGATTTATTTACTAAACATCGTACCAATCTATCCGTTGTTTCACCCCGTAAAGATTGAGGGGGTGTATTGGATAATATTATATGTAAAGGGATAATATTATATTGTAAAGGGTAGAAGGGTACTTTCACAGTAATAGGTCTCTGTAAACACTATATATATTGAATATTTGAATGCCAGGTTAACCTACAACAGGTTAACACACAATTATTCCCACACTTGTACATGTATAACATTCACAATTAATTAGACAAGAGGTTACTACAATAGGCGAGGGATTTTTTTTTCTAAAGCTTAAAGTTATATACCAAACAAGTTCTTCTACTACAATAACGACACTGATCTCTATTATATAAGCCAAGGGAGGAGGTGTGATGTCCTTTTTTGAAGTGACTAAAATACCCTTAATGATTTAATTAATGGAATGAAAAAAATTACAAAAGCAAATCATTTAAAAATTCTCATTCCAACTTGCCATTTAAAACAAGTTTAAAATGTATATGCATCAAATACTTCAATCAAAAATTAAATGGACAAAATATTTATACCTTATAAAAAAGATGGCATAGATAACGTGCACATGAAAAGTCTGAACATTCACTACCTTTGATACTCTTTAATTCTGTTAAACCAACTCATTATTTTTGTTCTTTCTGTTCAATATTCATTCACAAAAAATTAATGTTAACAATCACTCACAACCTTTTTTATTTTTTTACATTAGCGAATTAATATATCTAAATTCATCTAACTGTTGAATTTTTCACATTTAAGTTTTATCATAAATCAAGTACGAATGGAGTATCTAATAGAATAAAAAATTTTAAAATTAACGCACGCGTGCATATAAAGGCTAGTTTAGTTATTAATGTAGGTAAAAGCTCGAATGTGTGATTTCAAGTATCTATGAAAGAGAATAACATACTAATCTAATACAATCTTTAGTATAGCTCTTTATTAATAATAAAATTGATATTGGTGGACATTTAATGGTAATTTTTTTTTTTTTGGAAGAGAGTAATCAAGTATATATTTAAAGTACACCAATTGAATATTACCTCTGTCTCAAAATATAATTCTTATTTTCATTTTAGGTGTCCCAAAATATTGTTCTCATTTCCCTATTTAGTTCTACATTTTTCAATAAGTTGTTTGGAAAAAACCGTGTCCCATCATTTATTTGTTTCTTGATTTTTTTTTTCTTTTGTTTATTCAACCAAAATGTTACAATTAATGTTCTTTTACCAATTATTCTCATTTTGTCTCCTAAAATAATCTTTTCCCATACAACATTTATTTAAATAAACAAAAAATCTTTATTATCCCTCTTAAATTCTACTTGCATAAATTATCGTGAAAAAAGGAAAATAAAAACTATATTTTGAAACGAAGGGTGTATATGATAGAAAAAAATGGACTTATTAACTTGTTTCTACTATTCAACAACACATATTAATTAATACAATTATTATTCACCATACTCCAAAATCCAAATGAAGAATATACAACTCGAGGCATCGCGTAAACCACTCACTAGTTCATTAGTTCTAGTACATATATAAATTCAAAGAATGAACCAAAAGTGAGATCAATTAATACAAAATTTTGACTAGAAATAAACTACAATACAAGCTCTGAACAGGATACATGTGTATATGATAACAATATTCATCATAGACAACTAATACAAGTTTTTGAAATGTGACTTATAAAGGTGCTTTCCCCTTCCTTTTATCATCCAAAGCCTGTTTTTTGATCAATGATTTTATTGTCAAAATTAGTAGTAACAATTAATAATTGTCTAACTTACAAAAATTATGAATAAAACACACATATCCACTAAGGCCCTGTTCTGTTCAACTTATTTTAACTTATATAAAATTTTATAAAATAAGATAAGATCAGATAAATAAGATGTTCTGTTCAACTTATCTTCACTCATTTCAAAAAAAGATAAGATAAAATAAGAAGATCAGATAAGATAAAATAAGACAAAATAAACACAAATTATTATAATAGACGGTCTAATTTTAATATAAAATTAGACAATGCAAACCTACGTTCTCCTAAGAAGCCCATTCAATTTCTCTCTAACCTAACACTTTTTTTAGGTATCTTGCACCATCCTAGTCGTCCATTCTCTTCTCCTTCTTTTATTTCCCTTCTAAATTTTGAATTAGAACAAACAATTTTTAAAAATAGTCCGTCAGTCTTACAAAATGGATTAAGCTAGTCACTAAATGGATTAAATCAGTCACTAAATGAATTAAAGAATGTTATTATTGAATAGATTAAACTGGTCACTAAATAGATTAAAATGGTCACTAAATAGATTAAAGTAGTCACTATATTAAGAAAAATGATCTATTCTCTTCTTAATATTGGGCTTGGGCCGCGCCTACTTTTAAATTAAAAGTAGACGGTCTCTTACAAGACCAACTGTTTTAAAAGAGTTGGTCTTACAAGAGACCGTCTAATTTTAATTTAAAATTAGGCAACATATTAAGCTCAATAGAAAGAAGATAAGTAATGGGCTTTTTGAATAAAGTGATGGGCTTTTTGAATAAAATGATAAACTTAAGTTAGTCTAATTTTAACATAAAATTAGACCGTCTCTTTTAATAACTTGTGATTTTAAAAATGGGAAGGAGACATTATCATTGTCAGAAATGCGATTCTGTGTATTATTTGCAGCAACAGGTAAGAAAAGGAAAAGCTATCTTCTGTCTATATTCTATTCTACACTTTCTAGATTAGAATCACTAAAATATAAGTTCACTAGCACACATTTCCAATATTTCTAGCAATTAGCAAATAAAGTAGTGTTGTAGCCTGTAAATACTCGCTGAGTCGTGTCGAATATTCAAAATACTGATAGGGAAAATGGTGCGTTCTATACTTCTATTTCACTGATTTTAAGTTATTTGAACTTACATTAACTTATTGGACTTTATGTTATACTGAGTTACTGACGCAAACTTATTTCAACTTATCATAACATATTTGAACTTATTTTCAAAAAATAAGTCAAATATAATTGGAACATAATATTATACTACTACTTTATTATATAGCATAGGATCATGCAAGACTTATCTTCTTAAAATGACTATCTAACAACTAGAAACATACTGGACACTATTAGTTGAGTGTGTGAATCCTCTATTTGATGCTCTGCCATTAGCATAGACGCATCTACACATTGCTTTTAGCTAAAATTATGGAAAGTTTTCTTGGAATAGCCAAGTCGAACAATTAGATGCATACCCATGTCTGACAAGGATATCCAAGTCCAATAGCTTAAAAGGTAATAATCTTCTAAATATGTTATTGGGCTCTTTGCTCCAACCAGAGACCGGATACCCATGTTCGAGGATTTGATCCTTTTACCTTAAAAGTACAAATTATAGGAAACAAAGTTCAAATAATGGCTAATAAATTTAGACAAGGACACCAACAAGTCGAAATAAGCTTATCTTTATGTTAGTTCAATATACAACTCAAATAAGTCTAGATAAGGAAAAAAAATTCAGATTTCAAGCAAGGGGTTTCAGGTGAAAAGAAAAAGCATGATCCTCACTCCTCAGATAACTGGATGCAATATCTCACATGCGTAGTTCAGAGCACACTGAAAACTGAAAAGTACACATAAGTTCCACAGTTTCTACACTATATAGATCCATTTCCCCAAGTTCAAGTAACATAGCTTAGGTTACCATGCACTTTATTAGCTCAAAGATTTGCCTTCTAGCAACACATAAACTCTTTCTTAAATCAGGTAAATACACTGGATAAATCCATATGTAGGATGTTGCACATTGTAGTTGGAAAAAAATAAGCAAGCACAAAGTTAACAAATTACAAACCCATAAACCTTTTAGATTTCACGATGGCAAAACGATGTGAAGATAACAAAATAGCAAACACAAAGAAACCCATCACAATGACGAAATGGAACAATTTAATGCATTAAGTTTACATAACTCCATTATTGAAAGAAGAAAGATTACCTTGCTCTGGAACATTCTTATAGTCAACACAATAGTGTCACGCATTCTGCAGGAGAAATCAGAAATAATATATTAAGGATATGTAGTATAAATAACAGCATATATATAAAAAATGTTTCAGACTGCGTAAGCAAAGTATAAACTTTATGCAGGAAGGTAAGGAAGAAAATAGTGAAGCAGTAGACGACAGTTTGCATCTCAGCTGTGAAATCAAGAATCACGAACATTCCTTTATGAGATTAGCTATCAAGTCTCACTAGACCTGGTTATTGGGGGCCGATGAGGGGCGATGTGGGTCAATAAAGGGTGAGATCAGTCTGAAAATATGTAGGCAGGCCAGGTTAGGCCATACCCCATCCAAACTGCGGGCGTGGGTCGGGTCATATCAAAGCAAGTGGTTTTCTTGAGAGGGTCAATATTTGAGACTCATTGCACAGTCAACCTCTAATGGTTCTCTTATGAGCTGCATTCGTGGTGCTATTGTTACTGCTTTTCCATAAGCTATCTAATTATAATAGCTACAAAAGGAAACAAAAGCGATTTGAACTAACATCAGTCACCAGTCCTTGAATTCAGTATTAGATTAATTATGATTACAGAAATAGCTTATTGTAACAAGAAATCCACAAGCAGATGACATTTTATATACATTGTTGTCCACTTTTGACTTCGAAGCAAAATTCGGACATGAAGCATGGTCAACAACCAAAATTAACACCACGCGCACAAGGACTCAGGTATCATGACACCAATAGAGAAAAATTAGATTGCAAAGTTATATTACCGAACATCATTATATAAGCTGCTAAAAGGGTGTGAAGTTCCATCCGAACATGTTAGAACAAACTGTGTTGACAACCCTCCAGGAATTTTGATCTGCAGCAACCGTGAAAATTAAATCATATAATGCCATAGACAAAGACAAACCCAGAAAGGGTCCATAAGTTCTAAGCAGAAAGATAGTCAGAACTAGCACATCTGAAAAATATTTATAGTATATAAAATAATGTCAAGGCATGGAATTCAGGGTCCAATCAGCTCATCTTGTAATCGAGGAGGAAAATAAGTAGCAAAAATATATGCGAGTTTGGAGACTATCTAGGAGGAGCACAAAGATCTCTGCAAGAAATTATGAACTAGCAAGTCCTATGTAAGGTCAGCAATTTTTTTGGGGGAGTCAATCATGATGTATTGGCAAAACATTCAACTATATCAAAAGTGGGATATTGCAATTGGTACTACTTCTTCAAGATATTGCGAGCAACATGAGACTCTGAACAACCTGTTGCTTAAATGCGAGGAGGCCAAATTCGTTCTGCAGACTGCAGTACAGACCATCAATTAATAGAAGTGTTAACACTAGCTATCAGAAGGGTCATTGAGAACATGGGCTGAAAAGTCTTTTGCCACGGTACAGCTAAGGTTAAGATAATAAAGAGGCAATATAACGAGGCCATTAGTGAACACTGGTAATCAAATAATGTGAACATTGGCCTCCAATTGGAAGATGGGTGAGGGATGTAAGCTGGTCTAGGGAGGAGAGGATAATTTTGGCATGGCTTGCAAGACCATTGATCATGTAGTGTACCTAGACCTCACAAGCTAACCAGAGGGAACCTGTGATCGTGCCCACGACATGGTAGTATGGGGGGCTTACTCGAGGGGGTATGTTGAATGTATAATGCAAATGAAAGGAGAAGGAGAGGACCCATTTTGGCCTCAGCCTAATAGTTAATAAGTTACTAGTGCTTGCACAGAACTTCTCTACTTGAAGCAATTTATGTAAGACAGGCTAATAAAGTGCACCATGAACTGACTAACTTGGGGGAACAGGAAGAAATGTCATAGGAGAAATCCAGATGGAATCATTAGTTTAGGAAATGATGACATATCAAGTACAAATGAGAACTATACCCCCATCTTAATGGTATCTTACAAAAGCAATCAAGTAAAAGAATAAAGCTGCACCAAGGAGCTCAGAACAAAGGGAGCATGCACGAGTTGATTTATTGTTCACACAGTAAATCAATGAGTTTGAGGATCAATAGAAATTGGCTGCTGCATGCATTGAATGATGCATATAACCACTGACGTTTTTGGATCTCCTTAATGCAACAAAATAAAAAAACATTTGCCAGGAGAATATTGTAAAAAAGGGATTTATGCCTCCATAAGCAAAGGCCCATTGAAAGTCCTATATACAATATGGGTTAAAATACGTGATTGTTTCTTCCCATATATTATAAAATATCCAAATATGTACTGATCTAGGCTTATTTATGGTGTCTTCTGTATCATATTTGCCCGATTCAGACTCAGCTCATTTATACTTATAATGCATTTTTGCCACTTTTGGACTTAAAACTGCTTAGCTTCGGTTAATGATTTGTAGTTACATTTAAGTGTGTTTTCAAGCTTCATGAGAGCACGATGTGAGGCATACATTTCGTGTGGCTTACATGAGTTACACGAGCCCACAATGAAGCAAGCAAGAGTGCGAGTCATTAATAAGCTTGTAAACCTTAGTGTTCATCTATCAAGCAAGGATCAGAAGGCCAAGATGGGGCTGGGATGATAAGCCTCACTGAAACCAATTCTACTTTTCTTCCTACTTTTCGATATCCCTAATAATCGTTAGTGAACAATTATCATGGAACGGTGTCCTTAAAGTTCCCAATGTGAAACTCGTGATTCATCTGCTTATCTATCTTTACCAACTACAGGACCCCCTTGTCTCTAGAGGAGGGGGGACGCTGATAAGGGTTGGGGGAGGGGGAGGTCTTTGTCAAACATACCGACAAGTTCTCTGAGAATCTCTCAGCAATTTGAACAGTTTCTGTCTTATTGATCTGCACTTGAAAGCCTGAACGTCGCAAAATAAATGTTGCTGCTTCCCAATGTTCAAATGAGTCTAACTGCTTGATTTCAATAAGACAAAAGGTTATCGGTTCACCATTATAATGATTATAAAACAGCATCAACTCGTCAAAGTGAAGCACAAGACATAGCCCAAATATCTCAAGCATTCAGTAATTCCGTTTCCTCAAAAATTCATGACAAAAAGATAAACCAGATAGAACACCTTATATGCATCCCCATTTTTGTACTTAATCACTCATATATGCAATCAGATAAAGGCATGCAGTAAAATTTTAGTTCGTTGAAGAAAATTTTTATCCTCTTCCCCCAACAAAAAAAAAAAAACAAAAAAAAAATTAAAAGGAAATTATGCCACAGCTCCAAGAAAAACAAATTATAACCCTATTGGCCATGTGAGATAGAGTGAATGACTATTGTGTACTGAGTGGAGAGTGCTTATGTGCTAGACGCAGACACATAAAAAGAATATAAACCAAAAGATTTCAGGTAAACTTACCAGTGCTAAAACGCTAAAAATGGCTTGGCCTTTAGAAATATATGAGTCGATCTCTGCTTGCATCTCTGGGTCTAGTAAAAAGTAAAGACATTTGAGAAATGATCAACTGTGCTTATTGGGAGGTAGATTGATTATTCAAGCATGAAGAAATTATCAGAGAAGAGAGGCGATTACCCATTTAAGTATTTAACCCACAGTATATTTTCATGAATCTGAATAAACAAGATATAAACAGCACATAGACTTACCACATGTTATCTTATTCTGCTCATTGGCAAAGTGTCTTACAATATCACCCTGACAATTGAAACAAAAGAGTATGAATTCAGCACTATTCGTCATTTATTGATTTGTTGAAACATTAAGTGTTACTTCATAATACCAATATAATCTTCAATAGAATTTAATCCTAGTCTTTCCTTTCAAAAAAGAAAATGAATTTAATCCAAGTCTTAATATGAGTGAAGATGTCAAAATGCAACAGAAATTTTGCATCAGAAGGGGTAGCAACCAATAAACATATCATCAGATATATACTAGTTGAAATGATGCAAAGGTTCCAAGACATCAACTTCATTCATTTTTTCATATATATCAGAGGAAAAAAAGATCCACAAACACGCCATCAAATAGCTTTTTATTGTTCATTTCACCTTTTATGAATGAGAAAATTATAGGGGCACAGGTTAAAAAGTAACTTCCACAATGTAAAACTGCTCCATGCACAACCATGCTATTTGCATCACTTTAGCTTTTCCTTTCTTTTGTAGAAAGCAAAACATCACCATACTCACCAGCTTGGAGCAACTATGATCATAATACATCAATAAAATAATATCTTTAAAGTTTGGAACATGACATGCTCATATTCATTCACAAACATAATATGAAGACAACCCTAATAGAAAATGGAGCGAACCTGTGTGTATTCTGCATACTACAGTCGCATCATAATTACAGGGTTAAGTCTTGGTATTGTTTGGTTTTTTGTTTCAAAACATTAAAACTTCCAACTGAAAGTTATGTGAAGCAGAAGAATTCATCAAAGTAATACAGCTTTAATCCAGAACACAGCAAACACGAAAGAATACCTGACGTCCATTCTCATCCATCGGAATGCACTCAACAGCAATACACTTGTCAACATCATCAGCTGTAACTACGTACTCTGGGTTGGTAGCACCTGAATATTGTACACAGGTTGATCAAAGTGCAGTCTGAACTGTCACATGGCACAAAATACTGATGTAATCTACTTGCACGGGGTATAGGACAAGGCTCCAGCTTGAGGCTAAAACATGAGAGTTTACTGGATGTACACCATGTACCTTCAATGTAATGTCGTGTCCCATCTTGTAGATGACGAACCCACTATAATGCACAAGTGTGAGCAAGTAAGAAACTTGATCAATGATGAAAGAGGTAAAAGTGTCCAACATGGATGTTGGAGGAACTTGTTCTGTTTTACCTGGAACATGCAAAGAGTAGTTCCTCGTACAGGATAACCACACCCTAGGATTCTGCCTCCTGGTTTAGCATCACCGGTTATTTGAAAACCTTCTATTCCAGGACCCTCATCTAAAGAAGACAAATAGCTGTCAAACTTTGCAAATATTTGCTGACGCATTGACTAGATCAAGGTTCATTTTTAGAATAAAGCAAAACTAATCCTTTAAGTTATGATAAAGAAAAAACTTTAGAAAAAGAAGAAAAGAAACACAAACATCCTTCATCAGCTAAGATGAGTGAGCAGAAGAGTAACTCACAAATTTACACAGCTTGCATTAAGAAAATTCTGATACAATAAAGCAAAAAGAATAATAGTCTCCTGAATTTTATTAATTATGCATATAAGATAAGATTAGTCACAGTATCTCCCTTTTCCAACAATGGGAAGGTTCCAAAAAGTAGAATACACAGAGTGACCTTTGAAGTTTGCACAGCTTTGCATTAAGAAATTCTGTTTTTCTTTCTTCCCCTATCCATTCATATTGCAGTCTTTTAAATTTCTTCAAATAAATAGTACTCCCTCTGTTTTTTTTAGTTGTTACCCGACATTTTTACCCTATTCACGAATCTCACTTTAACCATCGTTGTGATTTTACATGAACAAAAACATAATTACGTGGGATCTTGTTAGATTCATCTTAATATGTATTTTATTAATATGTACTTTTTATAATTTTTACAAATACAAAACTACACATATTACTCTGGAAAGTTTTGTATTGGCATGCGTAAAAAGTAGAAGTGCTATTTGTAAGCTGAGGGAACAAATCTCAAGAAAATGTCAAGAATTATCTTATGAGCATTATTCCGTCTCCACCCTTCTGAGTTATCAGTTATGACCTAAGGTATATAACAAACATGTAATCTTAGTGCTACTGAAATAACCCTTTCTCTAACAATTTATTTTCAATTGACGTTATAGATTTATTTATTTGTATGTAGTATTAGAACAAAATCTACAAATAATATGGCTATTTTGAAATAAATTGGAATAAGATATTTTGGTCCGGTGGAAATCAAAAGAGATGTTTATAATTTTATTATCAAATAATTGATAAATAAAATTTTATAGATCTATGTTCATGCTTGCCATTAGTACACAGTTATTTTGCCTCTCAAAATATATATAATTAATAATAATAATAATATTATGAAAGAGATTAATTTCATTGATTTCCAACTTTATTTGTTTGGCCTATAAATGTTTGAGCTTGATAATCAATCCTAATGTTTAATGTGTGGCAATTGTACTTGCTTTCCCCCTATAATTTTTAGTTTACATATGTTTCTTATTTAATTTATTACTGACATTTGTTTTTGTTTCCTATTCATGAGTAATATTGCGATTTGGCATGCTCGGTTTTTCTTTCAAAGAATGATTTGTTTTCTTAATTTTGGAATATAAGCTACAGGTAAGAATTATTATGTCACTAGTTTGGGTGATGAATTGATTTTATATTAATTGTTCAATGGAAGATGCATCTCACCGTGAGGTAGCGAGTGCCCACCATCATTATTCTGCTCTTCCGGCCACACATTATTGGTTGCTGGTGTTAGTTCTTCAGCTATATGTCGACTTGAAATAGAATCGTTCTGCAATTGTGAGTTGTAACAAAGCAAATTGAACTGGTACAATTAAGCCGAATACATAGGCAACATAATAACGCATTGTACTACTAAAAACCTAAAGGGGACAACAATCCAAAAATGGAACTTATATTACTTGGGTAAAGAGGTTAATCATCTATTAGCAAGTCATTATTTCACTCCTATAACATGAGCCGGATGTCACAAACTCCCCAACTAGAGAAAATATAGGGCTGGTCACACACCCATAAGTTTCTAGAGCCTCCCTAGCCAAAGCGGCTTCCAAACACATAAGTCAGCCACTGAACAGTGAACACCCATCAACCTCCAGGCCACAAAACACCCACTTCTCGCTGAACCAAGACTCATGGAAGCTGCGTAATCAGTTTGAATAACACCTACAGACTACAAAAGTAGGTGGTTCTTATATCTAAATTCTGGACCAAATGCATCAATATAAAAAAATCTGAAAGGGGAAGATGTTGTTGCTTTGCACAACAGTTAATCACTTAAGATCCAGTCAGAAACTACGATCACATACAATGCAGCATAAAGTTAGATGTTACAACTTACAACATTACCATGGGCTGGGAAGGAGACCGAATATTTACATTGCTGGGTTGAGGATTGTCTTCATAGTACTGATCCTGAGTAAGATTCCTCAACTCGCTTGCTTTTTCCTAAAATAATGAGAGACATATTTGGAACTTTTAGTCCCTGTCAGATGTTACAACATTACCATGGGCTGGGAAGGAGACCAAAAATTACACCACTGATTATTAGCCAAGCATCAGCAATAAGATTTAACATGAAAAAAGTTAAACCTCTTACAGTTTCGTATATCTTGGTGCATAATAATAACATAACAAAGTTAAAAAGAACTGTGTTTGGGAAGAAATCAAGGCTGGTTAACATGACAAGAGGAAGAAGGAACAAGGAAGCAATAATTCCTCATCTCCAAATTTCAATATTAATATATTCACCTGTTTCGGACTTACTACTATTGCTAAACGTCAAAAATAAATTGTCCATTTACAGTGTCATCCAGTGCTTAAATTCCACATGAATCCTTTTCACAAATTCCAATTCCATAGAAAGTGAGACATTCATTTCAAAATGTAAGCAGGACAAATTAAGCTCTTGAGTTTCCCCAGTCAAGGAAAGGAGCATACATAAAAATATTAGAATATCAAATAACCATCTACAAGCTGAGGAAAGGAAAGGCTGTAGAGCTTGAGAACCAATCAGTTATCGTAAAAACACCAGGGTTTTTTGGCTCTGAAATCAGGAGGAATTCACTCCCACTAATGTAAGCTAATGCTAATTGCTAAGGAAAAATCAGCAACGATCTTATTCTTCTAACTCAGCGAAGTCTGCAAAAACTGCAAGTGACTGCCAGCCAAACCCTTAAGTTCAACTACATAAGCCTAAATGTAGATAAGGGGAAAATTAGTGGATAAACAGAAGGTTTATATCTTAAATGTCAATGTACTTTCTATACTCAGAAGTCAGAATTGAAGAGCACTGGGAGAAATCAGGATGCACACAACTTACGGAGAGTGGATATGGTGCATATGGACCAAATAAGATTAAAGTCATATTACATACAGCTAAACCTGCATGGTGTTAGTTGCGAACGATAAATTTCGCAATAAGAGTGTTTGGTAACAACAATATATAGTCATCACATTTTAGTGTTTTTCTAAATTGCAAGTTCCACATAAAAGCACCTCTACAGAAACACATATGAAAAGTTTGGTCATGTCTGCATAAATTTATTTGCACAAGTCATTAGGTCTTGCACATGATATTGGATTCTTGCAAGAATCCTTTGAGAGTTACATATAAAAGGGAGCATACACATCAGAGGAACCATGGTATCAGGTATGTAAGAAATATGTCAAGAGTAATGCGGTGGAGCTGCAAGTGCGTGTTGAAACGCTTACCTGTTGTTTCTGACGCAGTTGATCATACAGAAGCTGCAAGTCCATTGCCCCCAACAAAAGACAAAAATAAAAATAAGAGTGTGAACAACGTGCTCAGAGCCTTAGATTTTATAAGTAAGGTGGTATAAACAGGTTTCCACAAAGTTAAAACAAACTACAGTGACACAGAACAACCAAAAATGAACAATTTATCTCTCTTCAGGTAATCATATCAGGCAGAATAATATAAAAAAGGAAGAACCTGAGCTCACATCAAATAATCAAATAACATCAAGACTTTCATTAGGCAGTAGATGTTGACTATAGGATGGCCACAGTTAAAGAAGATGGTTTGATTTCAAAATTCGAAAATTCCTAAACTGCTTCTATGTTTTATCCAACAGCTGTACACTCTCTTGATTATCCTCAATTAAGACACAGGCTCGATAATTATGAGTTATGACAATGCTTGAGAGGAACAATCAAGACATTTCTAGGACTTCTTTACATGACCTTGTAGTCATGTGACTTGATGTAGCATTTCTAGGAGATGGGCAACTAATACCATGACAAGACTCCACCATGTCATCTTTTCGGTAAAGTGAGAGGATAAAGGAAATGGCAGTAGCTTTCAATAAGTGAGTTATGGAACTAGATATACGATGACTTGCATTTTCTATGTGTACAGTTCCAGACATAAAACATTGCCTTTTCTTTTCTCTTAGAAATTTTCCTGCTTCCAAGCCTTTAGAACCTCCAGTAACTTTGCTGTGTAATAAAACTGAGGAATTCGAGAACCAGAAATCAGAGCTATTGGTTTCTTATCACAAGTTAGAAAGCATGTTAATAAATAGGAAATCAGAAACTAAGTCAAATTCAGGCCTCTCCGTGAACAACCACATTTAGACTAGTCAGGGAGGTAGCCGATCAAACTCCTTCACCAAGATAATAGAAAAAAGAAAGTATCCCTCAATCCTCACTTTAGCAACTCTCCATACCTTCACATTCATGCAAATGGAAGAAGCATTTGTCACACCAGGCCATATGCTATATTCAGCCAATAATCCAAGCAAAGATGTCAAGAAGACATATCTTTCTTCTTCAGCATCCTAAAAGAGGACAAAGTTTCAACTTTAGCAACAACTCTGCATAAATTTATAAGACAGTGAACAAAATGCTATGAGAAATGTAGAAAGGAACAGGGAAATAAATGAAAAATTGAAGGTTTCAGATGTATCAAATGCTAATAAGACTGAACTTCAGATTAATCTAACAAATGGTACTATGTGACAGATAAGACAAGGGATATTCATGGGGATCACTAAAAATTGGTCTGAACTGGAAGTCAAAAATTTCCGAATCTGAGTTTCAATCGATTACCTTTTGAATTCTATTATAAGTCTGTGATCACTGATCACTTGTTTATTCTAGGCTATGAGAAAGTCTTGCATATGAGCAAAATGGATATCAGTTGAGAGTTAATACTGGGGCAACTCTTTTATGAGATTTAGGGTAACCTTTGTGAATGACCTTCATAGGATGGAAGACTTAAAATGGGATTTGAGATAAGTTTTGACAATGAGTTGATTTAGGCCGTCTTAAAGCATAAACTTGTCTTGTATAATAATTTCCCTTAGCTAACAATGGAATTACTTCATTATTATTATATTTCTTCACAACCATATTAACATCAACATATATAGAAAACCAAGTTTTTCTACTCAACGCTTCTAAAGTTGTTACAAAATCGAACTAGATAAGGTCTACATATAAGTTGTGAAATGAAGAATGAAGAGGTGAAGTTAGAATTTTTGGTGAGAATAGGTTTGTCTTACCTTCAAATCATTGGTTAGCTTTACACTGTCATCAAGGTCAGCTTTTCTAAGATCAACTTCTTTTAAGGCTGAAATTACCGATTCCTTTTGCTGCTCATCCATATCCTATCATATTCGATGTTGAATGCGTGATCACAACTACTTCACAGCACAACAACTTTATATATACAAGATAATGACAGGAAATGAGAGTTTTCTGGAGCACAAACCCTTCGCAGCTTGGAAAACTTTCTCTCCAAAGCATATTTCTCATTCAAGAGCTGCATCTCCTGTTATTTTTAGAGGAGAGACGAGCTCACTTCTTAGCCAAAGAGATGCTACATAAAATCAGAAACTAATGAGTAGCAGTATTCTCTCTACCTTAATATAGGCTTGAGCAATTTGCGAGCTAAGAGTGGAGATCTCATGTTCTCGTTCCCTGACTATAGCAGAAAGTTCCTGCTCATAGATGTTTCAGAAGTGCATTCTATGATTTTGGCCAAATATTGATGGAAAGAATCACATACTTAAGTAAGGTTACATGTACCAAAACCTTTTGTTCCTCGGAATTGTTTGAACCTCCTTTCAAACCCCTTGAATCAGAATTTCCAATATCATGCCTAGAAAAATCAAAGATTATTTACACCACAGCGACAAGACCAGAGAATAAATACTTCCACAATGTGTATAAAACGACTAATCAAATATTCAAATTACATATAGGTAGGCAGGGTTCAACAAGAGATAACCTGATCGACTGTGTTGTACTATTATTAGTAGACATCACACTGGAATCCCCCAGTTGTCAAGCATGCAACAACCATATGCAGATTATCTCCGATGGCCAAGTAAATGTCGATACTTTCTGTTTGTTCACAATGTCTTGTAGCCCTGTCACCAGAGCACACTACCCAGTGTGAGAAAGGACCAATCAGCAACATTTGTTACATGAAAATCCAAGTAAAGATAAGTTATTGAACCACAAGTAATATCATGAATTCCCTTCACAGTCTAATGGATAGGTTTGTTTCTCATCTGTCTCGAGTGTCTTTTCTGACAGTTACAGCAGCCCACAGGTTAACAATCTGTCATTTTTCAAAGTCTAAAGCACGAGGAAGCCTAATAGATGTTAAGAATTTCTATAGGTTAACACACTCTATGCAACTCCAGATGAAGTCTCAAAACAAAAACAAGTAATACATTCCAAACACACTTATTTATAACTCCTCTTCCTAACTAAATTACCCTTCTACACCTTTTCCTTTTGGCTCGGAGAGAATCATTTTACAACTTCAATGTAAACTTATGTCAAAATTGGCACCCTTACAGTTTACTTTAATGTACTTTATCTTATCTAATCTAACACATAGGAGTATAATTCATTATTCAACTTTCCAGCAGAATAATAGAAGTATCACAGAAGGGAAATTAGGCTTGTTCTTCTTAATCTCTATATTAATTACACGAGTCGAAAACGACACTTCTGTAGATACTATTAGGCAATACTCATTTTGATAATACTAGACAATATTATTGACAATGAGCTTAAAACGCCTTACTGATAATATCTCCCAAATTTCTGTAAAATGTATGTCAACCATTAAATCTTAACATAATCATGACCTTTCAAAAAACCAAGAAGCCAAACATGGCAACATAAATTGATTATGTTTCCTATTGCAACAACATTGCTTCATCATACAAGCATCCAAACAAAGTTTCAGTAAACTAATCCAAATAAAGTTTCAGTAAACAAAGTTCTAATTAGATGATTTCCTCTTAAAACTAATCCCAGATCGCATTTGCCAAAGAATCCCAACAAACCCACTTCCATAAACAATGAACTAAACATAAAGCAACAAACTTTTTACTCTTACAATCAATGAAAACTAAAAATTTAAACAACCACAAAAAAAGAAAGAAAGGTCAACTGTATACAAAAGAAATACCCAAAAACAAAGCTTATAATCTTGATTACCTTATTTCAATCTTTGAAATACAGTAGTATATTGAGCTTCGAAGTAGCAATATTTGACTTGATTCTTGAAATAAATGGCAATGATTTGAAGTGGGTCAAGCAAGGTAGAGTAAACAGTAACTAAAGAAGCAAGGAGAAAAAAAAAATAAGTAATGAATGAATGAATATTTGATTAAATTGTAAAGAAAGAATGAAGAAGAGTAGTATGTGAATGTGACAGGGGAGTATTTGAGTTGACAGTGTAGTTTGTGGGACGTTGAAATCTGGGGAATTAGACACCCAACAGTTGGAAAAGTGGGTGATCTTTGCTGACTCTCAGAATTTGTTAGTTCCTATTGTAAGTTGTAACTCTCTACCTTTTCTTTTTCCTCTCTTTTTTCCGGATATGAACAATCTATTAGTAAGGAATTCTTTGTTGGTAATGGTATATTAGGGAAACTTTTTTCTAGAAGTTAGTTGAGTGGATCGTGGATGTAGTATACTTCCTCCTCTGTTTTTATTTTTTATTTTAAGAGAAATGAGGTATATTATAACAAATCAAATTCCGCAACGCTTTGAGAAAAAAGAGTTAAAATGTATGTATCGTGAACTAGGGGTGAGCACAATCAGGTACCCGGTAGGATTTCATAGAACCGAACTCAGATACGGACCCAGTGGGTATTAAAAATCTGGAATTGGAATTGGAACTGGTCCAATCGGGTCCTAAATTTTTGGACACAAACCCGGAACCGGTGGGTACCAGGTTTAAAACTGGGTACCCAGTTGTAAGTTTAACAACATACTGAGATGGGCCAATTGAGCTATAAAATTTTTTAAACAATTAAATGGGCCTAAAGGCCTACTAAGTACTAACTTTTTACTTAACAACTATTATCCTATATACCAATTCTATATGAGTATATGAAAAAAAAACCAATTCTAAGTACCGACCACCGGGTACCCGGACCAAGACCCGCTCCAACCGGGTACCCAGAGCGGAACCGAGTACGACAAAATTCTACCCAGAATTTGAACCAGATGCAACTAGGTCCATTTTCTTGGACCCGGATCCAGTTGGACTGGATCCGGACCCAATGGGTCCATGCCGGGTTCGGGTCTAGGTCTGGTACCCGGGATTTCTGCTCACCCTTATCGTGAACTACCAACATTCCGCCTCGCCGTCATTAGATGGGTTAATATATTTGAACAATGAAAATATGAAGATATGATGGTTTGGACACAAGTAGTAGATCTTTTGAGCTAAACCTGCTTTTGCTTGGGTTGGCTCATACTTTCATTGAGCTAAACAATGAAAATTCGATCAAAGCTAACTCGAAGATTAAAGTTCAAGCTAACCTCAAAATATATACTCTCAACGTATGGAGGCAATGAGATAGTACGACAACTCAAACAATATGCAAAACCGTAGAAACTATAATTTCAACTGAAGACTTATTAAAATAATATAAAAAAAGTTTCTAGATTTTTATTTTCAAATTTGAACGATACATGATAATCAACTGTCTTTGCAATAGATTCAAATGTTAACCAATCAATAATTCAATAATATTAATCTCAAGTTCGTATTAATAAACAATAGAAAAACAGATCTAAGAAACAACATAAATATAATATTTTGATGTTATGATGAAGTTTTTTTAAAAATTAATTATGTTATATAATATTATCATTTAGATCTAAATTTATTTAATAAAATAATACAACAAATCAATTTTTATTTTAACAATGTATACCCGAAGTTTCATATTAGCATTAAGGATCTAATCATATTAAGACTTATAAATTGCGTTTTAAGTAACTCTACTCTATTTTTAGACATTGGCCTACTGATTTCTTGTACTAAAATAGCCCTTTGATCGAAGAACAACTCGACCATAATTAACAATTAACAATACAAGATAACATTATAATTATAATTTTTTTCGAAAAATAATCTTTTATAATTTTTGACAACTTAAGACCTTAATTTTTTTGCTTTTGCGAGATACAATGTTACCCTATTTCACGAGTTAACCCACCAGGTTTCAATGACGACTCAATAATTTTTGGGTTTTTATACACCACTTTTTCTATTGATATCGCATGCATGTCGTGTTTGACTTTTCGCTATTTACCCTTTATTTTTTCATAAAAGAATGTAAAAACCCGATGCTCATGTAGAGTACATAGGACATTTAAGTGGAT
Organism: Beta vulgaris subsp. vulgaris; assembly: GCF_026745355.1. Taxonomy (NCBI): domain Eukaryota; kingdom Viridiplantae; phylum Streptophyta; class Magnoliopsida; order Caryophyllales; family Amaranthaceae; genus Beta; species Beta vulgaris. The sequence goes on along the minus strand of NC_079202.1, from coordinate 55,587,221 downwards.
CAACACTGCAAATTTGTAGGTCATTAGGTCAATTATGAAAATTAATCAAGGTTATTTCTCGAAAAAACTATAGTGTAATCTACGTTTAAGTTACCAGATAAATTATAGTGGGTTATTTCACACTGATACCTAGGTGTTGTTTGGTTGGAAGCTATTTCCCTTGAAAATACAAATTCCTAGGAAATACATTATGGGTGTTGTGTTTGGTTGGAGGGAAATGAGAGAAACATAGGAAATACAAATTCCAAGGGAAATAGAATTTCCCATGAAACATGGGAAATCACTCACCAAGCCCCCCCTTGGTGAGTAATTTCCTAGGAAATGCAATTTCCTATGGTGGCAACCAAACAATTTTGTCTAATTCCTAGGAAATTAACATGGGAAAGAATTTTCCATGAAATGTAAATTCCCATAGGAAATTACTTCCCATGTGAACCAAACGAGGCCCTAGAATGTTTGTTAGAGAGAAATTTTCCTAATAAAAAATTACCCATTCGCTGGTTTCTACTTTTCTGTTTCTCAGAGACTCAGACGGTCAGACCCTTCTTCTTGATGGTCAATTGAGCTCGAGGAAGAGAGAGAAAGAAGTAAAAATGGCGCAGCAAAGTAGTGGGATTCCTCTGATTGAAGTCTACTGGTCTTTGGTTGATAAAGCTGATAAGAAATTTTCTAAGATTAGGGACTTACCCCTTTATGAACGCAACAGGTGCATTTCATCTTTTCTCAATCGTTTACTTTCTTTTGCAGACTTTATAGTTGTTATTATACCCTATTTCTTCCTGGGTTTTGTGTTTGATTTTGGTTTACTGCTTAATTTAGTGGCTTAATATTAGAGAATTCGACCGTTTGGTATATCTTGTAGCATAATTTGATATAGAGTAGTTTGATTGATATGGTTAATATTTGGAATTTGTGATTTTATTGAAGTGAATAATTTGCCAATTGGAAGAAACCTAGGCTACTAGGAAGGATGTATGTTCTTGTTTGCCTCATCAACATTACCTGAGGCCAGGATGCTCCTAAGAGGTTCCCACCTTCGGTAGGGAGGGGCGGGGGGAGGCGAATGTAGGCCGTAGTTTTACGCGTGCTTTTAGGATCTAGGACCCTGAAATGCACCATGCCTTGAGATGGCATTGGCAAGCCAATTCCAAAGGGTATGTATCCAAATGGTAAAAGCTATTGCTAGAGTTGATGATTAGTGCCTAAGCGTCTTTGGGGAGAAGAGACTACATTATGTTTCATTGTGCTGCCAGCAAGTTGGTTGCTGTGATTCGTGTCGATGATATCCTTTTAGACCTTGTGGATCTTGGTTGAAGTTGGGGTGAAGCCCTTTGACTTAGAGGATCAAGTACTTTAGTAGGTATATGGTGGCAAATGGCAAATTTGATTGAGATATGTCTGGATCTTCATGGGGTTGTGCTGGACTAGCAACTTCCATATCTTCTACTTCATGTCCATGGGAAGTTGGTCCTTACTCCTTATGAATGATGATAAAGAGGCTCATGGTACTATTAGAATGTGGGACTATGTCAGAAAATGGCTCAAGATAATGTAGATAATTCCAATTATAAATGACAGAACTCATGCTTGTGATACCTACTCCAGCCTTCGTGGAAAATCTTGTTTGAAATGCAGTGCTCTATTGGTTCACTCTTTGTCCCCGTTAGCACTTGTAATAATGGATATACATTTATTATGTCTGGAGATGGCATGGATCTTGTTGTACCTAACGGACACATTGTTTGAAATCATCAGATTTTGATGGGTTGGCTCTCCTTATATCATTTAGTTATGTGGGTTACCTGTACAAAATCTGAGAGAACAAGGGGAGGAAGGATCTTCGAAACATGTTTCGGCGTTCTTTCAGGTTTAGCTAAATGAAATCTCCTAATGCTCCCCGTTTACACCTGAGGTTTTTTTTTTTTGGGGTTGGGGGGGGGGGGGGACGGGGGATGTTCAGTTGACCACCCAAGATAGTCACCAACTGGGCTTCTTTGCTAGAGCTTAGTATTTTCTAAATTAATTTTTTTTAGCCATTAATCAATCACAATAGACAATTGACTATTCTTTGCACTACATAAGCAACTTACACTTCTATATTTTCTCAATACATATTGTAGAGTTGGTAGGGGAAGCTTCTTGGTCTCAAGAAGAACATATACATGAAAGTTTCTTTCTGCCTTATGTGCTGACTTCTCTAGTTCTCTATGAGAGTTTATCCCCACTTGTTGTCTTCAACTTTGAAAGTCCTCTTTTCTTTTTTTAGGAAAAAAATGATGGTTAGTATGGAAGTAAGTTATGATGAAACATCATAATTTGAATAGCAGTAACTCTTTAGAAGTTGGAACCATGGTATAATTGGTCCATTCATTGATAGGTAACAGTTTATATTTCTGTGATGCAGGTTTGACACTTATTTTTACAAAGTATTCAAAGTCTATACAGAGTTATGGAAGTTTCAACAAGAAAATCGGCAGAAGCTGGTAGAGGGTGGACTCAAAAGATGGGAGATTGGTGAGATTGCTTCTCGAATTGGTCAGCTTTATTTTGGACAATATATGCGCACAAGTGAGGCAAGTTATTTGTCAGAATCATATGTTTTCTATGAAGCAATACTGACAAGGGAATATTTCAAGGAGGGTTTGTTTCAAGATCTTAATCTTACAAATAAGCAATTGAGATTTTTTGCTAGATTCATTTCAGTATGTCTACTACTGAATCATCGACATATGGTTCATCAGTTGGTTAATCACTTAAAGATTTTGCTTGATGAGTGCAAGCGGACTTTACAGGTTATTTACTTGAATTACTTCTGTTGCTTTAACTATCCTTCATTATTTCTGTGGTATTATGCGAACTTTAATGAACTTTTTTTTTCTTTAGCAAAAGGGGGGTTGGGGGTGTTCCCTATTTCCCTTATGTAGATGAAACTTAGGAAATGGTTTTATTGATAGGAAAAATTGTGTTGTTATTAGCACAATAATAAGCTATAATGCTTTCGGCTTTGTCGTCCTTTAAAGTTTAAACACCTTTTGCTACTATTCACTACATAATCAATTATGTCAGAGGATGTAATTTTTAGCAGGTATATAAGGTTGATAAATGATAAGCTGCATGACTTCTGCATCGTATTTTCCAGGAAGCTAACTTCAGAGAATGGAAGCTGGTGGTCCAAGAAATAGTTAAATTCCTAAAAGCTGACACCAATTTTTTGAACATCAGGCCTTTGAGATACAGTCTTGTTCTTGATCCTCATCCAGACACTCTACCACATGTTTCATCACAAAACCCAAAGAGAAATCTAAGATTACGAGATGCGATACTTAGTAGCTACCATCCTAATGAGGTCAGATTTTGTTCTTTTTTCAAGTACTTTGCATGTTTACCGAATGTTGACCTAATGAGAAAGTAGTGTAGTAGCTATAAGGTGCTGTAGTAAGTGTAGTTTGTGATTCTCCAGATTTTGTTATCAAGAATCACTTCGTAATCATCAACTTGCTTAGGCTTCAATGATTTATGCAGGTAAAATATTCAGAGCTTACTCTTGACACTTACAGAATGCTCCAGAGTCTGGAATGGGAGCCTTCTGGTGCATTCTATAATTCAGGAAGTGGTGCAGGTCAAAATGGAACAACAAAAACCAGTGGCAGTAACTACACACAAGATATAACTGATCCAACCTTGCCATCTAATCCACGGAAAGCTATCCTGTATCGCCCTTCTGTGACACATTTCATTGCGGTATGTATAGCCATTGCCTAAAACTGATTTTAGAAAAAAATAGCGTGAAGAATTTGACTCTATGAATTTGATAATAAGTTTTCTCATGCATGGTAGGCTGCAAATACCATCTTAAAGAGAAAGATGAAGATAAAGTTGATATGAGAAATTGGTTTTTGAACTTTGTGCTGTTCTTTGCAAGGTTGTCACTCTTGTCAGGATCAGGATCCCTACTTGGGATTGGTGAGGGGAGTAAGATTGGATCGATTGTAGTATCCTACATATAAGCTTGAGATGTGCTATAGATATTGTGGAAGTTTTAACTTTGACTTGATATTTCTTGTTGTGAAAAAGTAAATAACAATTATCAAATTTAAACTGTCAAAAGATATATACAAATTACTTGAATTTCTTAGTCTTATTGATCAAATATTTTGAACATATATATGTGTATATGAAGGTAATGAATAAAAACAATATATGTGATTGGTCATCTCTCAAACTACTATTGTAGGATCGGATCCTTGGATCTTAGGATCGTAAAGTTGTACTAAGAGTTAAGATCCTTAAACTTGAATTTTCACTCGAATTATTATTGTACAATCCTATGAACATTAAGATTCTACTCAAGATCCGAATCGGTCGCATGTTTTTGGATCATAGATTTGTAAGATCCTGATCAAGATTTTAGCAACCATACTTGTCTTTTCTGTTCAATCAGTAATAATTATGAGCTTACAGTGGGTCGTATTCTAAGGTATAACAATTATGGGCTTGCAGTGGGTTGCTGTCTAAGCTATAACAATTATGAGCTTACAGTAGATCGCAATCTAAGCTAATACCATTTGTGGCAGGTTCTGGCCACAGCTTGTGATGACCTTCCTTCCGATGGTGTTCTCTTCATCTATTTGTCAGGTTGTTCTGGGACATGATTTTTTCTGCAGCTCTGTTGTTATCCCATTTGTGGAAAGGTTTGCTACATGCTATCTCTTACATGATTCAATATGTATCAGGGAAGAGTGGACCGGTTTTCTCATCTTCCTCTGGCAGTCGTCTTGGTTCCGAGAGCAGTGTCAAGAGCCTTCCATCTCAGACCACCTTGCAAGAAACTCCTATGATTGATGGTCAAAGCCATTTATCTGCACAAGGCAAAGAAGTTCTCTCAAACAGCCACTTAGACTGCATACATATCGGGTCCCGTGGAAGTGAAGGTACTTTAATTCTGTAAATCCTGCTCATGAAACTCATGGAGAATATAGGTAGTCATTAGTCAACATGAGATAGATATAAAAGCATAAGCTTGCACAGGTTAACTTTACTCTCGTTCTCTATCTGTCAGTTGCTATTGTCACGTTTTCTACTTTTCCTATATGGAAAATGACTTTTTATCTCAAGGGAGTCAGTGTTAATGTGGTCACCACAAATAAGTAACAGTGGCCGTACCAATACAAACCTAAGTCATTCAAGGTCAAATTTGTCTCTAACCTACGTGACTAGTTAAATACGTAGAGGCCAAGAGGAAATTGTTTCGTCAACGTTGCAGAACTTCAGAAGTGTCCCCCTTTCCCAGAAGACACTCTTTATTACTTTCCACTTTCCAGTAGATTTTCTTATTTACTGAATTGGTAAACTTGTTGCTTCAGCCAATATGACTGGATAGTAGATCTCGTGGCTATATAATCCTGCCTATCTCATCTTTCTGGGGTGCTCTTTCCCCATCATTTCTGTCCGGCCTCTTTCAAGAGAAACTGTCTACAAAAAGTCTAGTTTGTGTGCAGGTTCTTTCTTTCTTTTTTTCTTGTGAAATAGGGGTTAATAAATTAGTATAATTTAGTAACAGAAGTAGAAAAGTGGAAGAGTAGATTCTTGGATTTAGTTGTACACTCAGAATGTGTTCTATTATGTGATATACACTTGTACAGTTGCAAACAGTGGAAATTTTCTTTTGTCTTCGAGCAAAATTTCATTAATTAGTAGTCAATCTTCTTTTCAGGCTCCAATTTCATCTACCCTTCTGACTTGCTTCCATTTACAAGAAGGCCGCTCTTCATCATCATTGACAGTGAGAGCAGTGGGTCATTCAAGGCAAGTCTCTAAGCTTCTACTTATTGATGGATCTACTGATTTGCATTTAATTTGAACCTACTTTAGAAATCAGATGCATAGCTATAAATTGGTGATGCCCTGAAGTCACAGGTTATTATAGGGTTTCAACATAGGATAGTGGTTCACTACAAAAAAGAATAAGAGAATAGTGGTAGTTGTTCTGTTTCCTTTTCTTTTAAATCTTTATTGAGGAGGGGGTGCGGGGAGGCATTTGAAGAGATGCCTGACAGAAACTATCCTATGAAGTTGGTACAAAATATTATATATATAGCAATAGAAATCAGTTATATCCACTTTCTTGTACTACCTTCGTCACATTTTAATTTTCACCCTTGCCTTTTTCGCCCATGTCAACATTATCTTTAAGTTCTTTTTTAGTAATTATTGCATGTACCACTACTATATGGCGTATTCACACTACTTAGCTCATGCATTTAAATTTTTAACGAGTGTACCCTTTGCAAGTTTAATATTAGATAGGGGAAGAAATATCACATTTTTGAATTTTTCACAATCGGTGAATGAACATAGGAACAACAAAGTAGCTAAATTCAGATTTTCTGCTGGTCTTGCACATAAAATGTGCATCAGCTTTTTTGTCATAATACTCGTGTATATGGATTTTACCTTTCTCCGATTCCTTTTCGCTGAGTGTTAAATATCCACACTTAACTGTGTTTTTCATTTTTCAAGTGCCTCATGCATGTTTGTGGTTATTGATTTATGATCACATCAATGAGCCATACCAGCCAGCTTTTAAGTCACTAATTGAGTGGGTTCTCTTACTTGAAATAGGCTAGAGTGCAAAATTTGCATTCCCATACCATCTTCGCTTGTAACTGTGTAATTTTTACACTCTACGGCGACTTATGAATTGTTTATCTTCAATTGCTGGCATTCTTCGTTTAGGTTCGTGTTTCAGTCTTTGTACACACCACCAAAGAGAAATTAGGTACCATGTTACAAGTGTTATTGTGGATGTATACATTGCCGTCTTTCATTTGTTAATGTGATGTCAGATAGGACATTGTTTACTTGATTCTCGTTGTTCCGTTTGGAGGTTTTTCCTATACCGCTGCAGCAATTATTCTCAATAGTCCTAAGACTCCTAACTATACACAACTGGCTCTTTAGGTTGACCTTTCTCTTAAACATGTGTAGAGTATAAGTGGTACAGAAAAAGGAGAACCAGCTGCTATGCTCTTGTCTCCAAGGTCTTCACCGCCAACTTCTGCTGGTGAGTGGTGCTGGCATTTGAACGGGAGCCTATTTACTATCTTTCTCACAGCTCCCATCCAGGCATTCTGTCTGCTGCTGGGAATTTCTGGATCTGACATTCAATTGGTGGGTGTGTTAACTTCCTGCTCGTTGCAGTTGTTTTGAATCGATTTTTGTAATGTAGGCTTAATGTATTGTTATGACTCAGGATGTGTACGAAAAAGCAGACAAGCTTCTTTCTTCTGCTTTAAATGAATGGGGTTTGAGTTTAGCAACATCAGGCTCACTTGATCCTGTTTGGTCCCAAGTTTTCTGTGATCCATTTCTCAGACGACTCCTACTTAGGTATTGTTTAAATCTTGTTTATTTAATGTTGGTCAACCTGTTTAAATGCCATTGAATGAAGGAAACTTTTGAGGTATCTGACGACCACCACCGTGATTGTCTGATAATTTAGCTGACTGTAACTTTTTTCGTCATATTGCAGATTCATATTTTGCCGTGCTGTGATTTCCCTTTATGTTCCTACTTGCAAGGAGGCTGAATTCATTCCCCAGTGCTTGCCTTCTCTCCCAGAATATGTGCATCCTACGTCAACTGCTATTCAGTCTACAATTCTGCAAATTGCAAATATTTTCGATGCTTCAAGCAGTTTCATCGTTTCAGGGGATGTCGTATCACTTGAAAGCAGCCACATTTCTGAAGACTAAATGTCATCTCGAAGCATTTAGAATGTGCTCATCAAGGACATAACATCATAATTTGGCCCTCAGGCCTGCCATTTTTTAATGCTTTAAAAGGGTGCCTGCATCTCCTCTGTCTGTCTCCTCTTGTCTGTTTTCCTATCTTTAGCCTGCTGCTTCTTGCTCTTAGTCTCACCTTCTCTTTTCTACGCGGATTTTGTTCGAGGTTGGAATTGAGCCTTCTATTTCAAGGACCACTTGCTAAGGAAGGACCGAAACTGTGCATAAACTTAACTGGCAATTCGGGCAAATGGGTTGTGTTCGTGCTTGGCCTCATGGCGACTTCAGACTGTTCTCAAGATATATCGAAATCTATATATAAAGTAGGATGCTTCCATAATATGACAAATTGACCTAATCGGGTCAAGTTAGGGTTGGTTTCTTCTTCGTGTCGAGTTAGAGATTTACAGCTCCAACACTCCTCTTATGGCAGGTCCAACAGATTGAACTCAAACAGTAGCTGTATCGCCTGTATGCATATCAGTCTCTTTTGTGCTTAGCCTGACGGCCGGTTGTTCCAGGTCAGGCCATTGCTCCATTGGCTCCTATATTACTTAGTGTCGAGTGTTGACCGTTGTTGGCAACTTTCAAACTACTAACTGCAAGTTATTAGGGTTTGATATATCAGCAAGTCTGTATTCATCCAGATGTTCATAATTCTTGTATTAGTGCATATGCTCCTTTATCTTCCATTTTTCTTTTCCTTTTTGTATTGTTCCTGTCGCCAGATTGAACATGTATATTCCCTTAAGCCTTGTGTCCCAAATTACATGTCTTTCTACTTAGGTCATACTCATAGGTGCTTTGTATTGTAATTTCATTCTAAATTCTCGCGTTTGCTTCATGATAACATTATAGGTCCATCTTTTAAAGAAATTAACTAGTATTTGGGCCCGGACGTTGTCCCAGGTTGGTATTGTTTTTTGAATTTGATATGCATTTTTTTTCCATTTCTATTAAAATATATTAAGGAAAATCATTTAAAAGGTATAAATGTAATAATGTGGACACTTAAAACATGATTAAGAGTTGGTTGAGATGATAATTGTGTTAGATATAATATCAAGAGGTCATGAGTTCAAATTTTGTTGCAAGCTAATTTTACAGATACTCCTTTCGCAATTTGTTTAGTAATTACTAAAAATAAGAATTTCATGATAATCTCAATCTTACATTTACCTTATTTGGGGGTTTGATTTCTCTTTCTCGCTACCACATGATGCTATCTTTTCTTTCTCTACTTTCTTGTTTTTGTGCAGTTTTAAATGCGAAACGAAGGAAGTATAAGATATCATTACAAAGTTTAACTTAATCTTAAATGTAACTTATAATTTCGGAATGACCTAAATTGAAAATAGGACTTGTTTAAAAATAGAGAGAGTAATGTTTTTCATAATTACTTTCAGTTGGTTAAGTTCTTATATTTGTTATTCTTGAGGTAATCCATAATTGTTACAAGACAAAGTCATCAGCCGCAGTATAGGTATATTACAATTTACAACAATTACAAATCTACACTCAAATCAAATGTATACGCAATAAGAAGACATGGCAACAAAAGCCATTCTAAACAGTAGATCCATACCATATCAACACATCTTAGGAATAAACAAATAACTAAAACATGAAGATAAAGAGAGAAAGAGAATGTAATAGTGTTAATAATAAAGTAATTTGTATGTTAATTATTAAATTAAGAGATGGAAACATTATTAGTGAGGATGTTGTGGTTGGACTGTTCAACTTGTACAACAGAGTGCAGCTTATTATTCTTAACAACAGTAATGGAGAGCACTCCATCCTTATAAGCTGCTTTGACATCTTCATGACTGGCATCTGCTGCCAAAGTAAACTTCCTCATGTACCTTGCTCTCCTCCTTTCTATCCTTATCACCTTTACTCCTTCGTTTCCGGCCGCCGGTTCTCCGATTATCTGCTTCTTCTTCTTCTTTCCTGATACATGAAGTATCCCATTTTCTACCTTCACCTAGATATCAACACATATATATGATTATTGTCTTAACTTTTCATATTTTTTACTCAAAATTTTAAGTAATCTTGTTAAAGATTGTGGGGGCTGGGGTGGGGGTGAAGTGGGGGCTGCAGGGGTGGGTGGGGGCTGGCGGCAGGTGTTGGTAGTGGTGGCTAGGTGGTAATTATGGAGGAAGAAGGGAAATAGAAGTGGTCAACGTTGGAAAGTTCATGGTTAACACCGGAAAATGAGATTAGGTTTTATCTTACAAAAATAATTTACTTTTTGATTTGTTTTCACAAAGAATGCTTTCTAAGGTTTTTTTTTTCGCAAAACTGAACTTTTGAAAGATTTTTTTTTGACTAATTTTCCAAAATTTTAAGTAACCTTGTTTAAGATTTTGGCAACAACTTTTTTCATAGGAGAACACCATGCACAAACAAGTGGTATGATCGAGTGCACGACAAATCCTTTACATGTACGTGTTCTAAGTTATCTAAATAATTTCCTTGCTAATATGTTGTGTTTTACAATGCATGGTAAATTCTATCAAGCACATAATTTATTTGTAGTTTCTACGACTAAGATAATCTTTTAGAGGACATTTGCAATAATTCAATTCCAACTACATGTTTCTAATTCTATATCATGTAATTAGCTCATTCAACAACAACCTCTCCTTATATAAACAAGATTCAAATTCTATCCCAAACAAAGAAGAATTAAACAAGTAAGAAAATTATAGTAGTAATTAATAAGATCATATGTATATGTATATGTATATAGATGATTATTTACCTTAATATTCTGAGCATCAAGGCCAGGCATGTCAAGAATAAAAGAGTAAAAAGAAGGGTGTTCATATATATCAGCTGGTGTTCTTAAAGTTGTCTTCTGATCATTCTTCTTCCCACCATTCTTCTGCATTTGATCTCCTCCTCCTGCTTCATCATGATCATTCATTTTCGACTCGAATTTCTCTATCTCCTTACTCTTTATTTCCTCCATTTTTGTTAGAATTATAGTTTAAGAGCTCATTATTTGGTTACATATATATACCATTAGTGTATAGAAATATAGAATGGTCTTTGATATGCACCAAGGCTTAATTAGCTTGTTCTACATTACCTGTCAAAATCGTGTAGAGAATGAATGATCTTTGATTTGCAGGCTTATTATTGTCTTGTTCTATGCTTCCATCTGTTTTGATAGTGACTAGAATTTTTTTGCCATTTTTAATAATAATAATAATAATCCATCCTTTTCTTTTCCAAGTTATTGTTAACTTTGACAAGAAACCATGCATGGCAATTGACAACAATGTGTAATCTAATTTTTTTTGGTTGTATGTGAACGGTTAAGCGCAGTGATGTAGACGAAATTCGATTCTAAATTTTGGGTACCAGGCCACTTTTACAAGAGTTTACCAACTAAGTTAGATGCCATCTACAGTTTACTCTTAAATAATTAATGAAATTAAACCATTATGATTTTTCCTTTTTGCTAGCTCTTTTTAAGACTTCTATGATTTTTGGTAAGGTAGTTTTCCTTAGGCAACCTCTCTCTAGTCTCTAGGGGGGTAGGGGCTCAACATCTAACATTGCACTCCCTTTATTAACTATTGTTGGTGAGGATTGATCATGGTGCAAGTCCCTTATAGTAGTTATTATTAGGCTACTCTCTCAATTGGAGCTTGTGAGATTTTAGTTGTTGCTCTCTTAAATCTTAATGACGATTTTGAATCGAGGACTTGATTGTTTATCTTTTGTGATCATTGAGTACTTTAATGTATATGGTAATATTATATTTTATCGAATCATCATTGAATTGAAAAAACTATGATTTTATCGTAGTATAAGACACCTTGAAAACGGAGTGGAAAATTTTAGTTTTTAATAACCGATGGAGAATTGTTATTCCGAGAGAGCAAACTACATTGTTTAATGAGTTATAAAACTATCAACTATGAGATTCGACCGAATATTTGGATATTACCTCCGAAATACAATACCAAGTAAGGTAGTAAACTTCTACAACAATAACATCTATGTTGACATAACATGATACCGATTGGCAAAATAATGAGATCTGCAACCAGATATTATTTCAAGTATATATGATTTCAATTTTGCGAACTACAAAAACAAATAGTATTATTATGAATTTCAAAGTATTTTGACTTGTAATTGTCTATTATTTAACCTCTATACAAGACCCCAACTTTGGCTACAATGTTATGTATATTGTTTTTTATGAATTAGTTGTACAAGATAATAATGTCATATAAAAATGTAAGGTGTGAAACAACATCACACTACTTAAGGAGAGTAAAAGCAAATTTAAAGACAATTAGGAAGCACAAAAAATAGAAAAAGAGAAGGAATCCAAAGCCTTAACAAGTAACATCTTTTTGAACATTAATATAAATATATATTACTAAATTTATTGAAAATTGACTTTAAAAGTCAAATACTTCTCTCTATGTCTTAGTTGTTCTATTTATGATTAACATGACATTGAACATTTGATGCAAAACTAAATGGTAAATAAATCTCCATAATGAGAAAATATTAATTAGATAAGATATTTTAAACTCCTAAATCTTCAATAATTAGTAAATAAATTATGAATTAGCTTATAAACAACCACACATTACCCTTTAAATACCCCCATCAAAAACACTAATCTTCTTATAACAACTCCACAAATTAGCTCACCTTACCTTATCTTACCTTGTCTTTGCTTGATTCTCCTTTTTTCCCAATATAATCCATATCAATGGCAAAGAAGGAATCAAGAGGTCGTCAAAAGATAAAAATGGCTCGGATTAAAAACCCGAGCCATAGACAAGTTACCTTCTCAAAGAGGCGTTTAGGGCTCTTTAAGAAAGCTAGCGAAATATGCACTCTTTGTGGTGTAGAAGCTATTATAATTGTGTTTTCTCCTGGCCAAAAAATCTTCTCTTTTGGTCACCCTAATGTCGAATCTATAGTTAGTCGTTATATTAATCGTAACACGTTAACTAAAATGGAGGCTGTTCAACAAAATTCAACTATGAGTGAACTCAATTCACAACTAACCAAAATACTTGATCTTTTAGAAGCTGAAAAGAGTAGGGGAGATGTGTTTAATAACTTAAGGAGAAAATCTACTCAATGTTGGTGGGAGACACCTATTAATAAACTTGGGTTACATGAACTTCGAGCTTTGAGTGCTTCAATGCAAGATCTTAAGAATAATTTGGCTAATCAAGCAATGTTTTTGGAGAAAAATACTCCTTCTTCATCATCTATGTTATGTATGGATAACAATGGTATTAGTAGTAATAGTGGTTGTGGTGTTGGAGTTTGTGATCAACATTTTGACCTTAAATCTATTGAGGCCAAAATTCAAGGGTTTGCTCATCCTGATCAACTTGCCAATTTCCAAGCACAAAAGTTATTCTAAGAGTACTACTTTTTTTGGAAAATCGTTCTTCAGTAAACATACTCGAAAATGACATTTTGGTAAATTCACTTGGTGTGGATAAACATCGATTCCTCACTCTATTTGGTCGATCTAGCTTCTTTCTCTTTTGATCAATTATAAATTTTTGTAGTTTGACTAGCATCTCACTAGTCATACCTTTTTTATAATTTCTTTTTCATGGAATTTTCTCTCTTTCAGTATTATTGTCTTTTTATTTTCTCGAGTTCAAATAAGGAAAAATACTTATAAGTTCACAAGTGAACATTCTGCATGTAAATTGAGCTTAAGATTCATCTACTATTTGATTTTGTTTTTGTTGAAAAGGGGGACAGATAATTAAACTTTAATTAGTTCATTACAATCCGAGGTGATAATATCTTTACAATAACTAGGAAAAAAGACTCCTATTGTAACATTTCGCCTAAAAATGGTGTGTTTATTTGTATTTGTTAGCTATTCATATGATGATATTAAGTATACAATAACTATTTTTGTTACTATCTAAAGACCCCATAAAGTTTTGGAAGTAAATTTCTCAAGTGATCTCTCCAACTTCATGAACTTTTTATTAGGGTTGAATGGCTGAGTGGATGTTCATGACTGCAAAAAACTAAATGAAAATACGGAATAGAGTAATGCAAAACAACCCATGATAGTCCAACTGTTATAACCCTTATTAGAGTTAGATCAATTTTGTTTATTAGACTTGTAAAGTTTTACTAATGAAAAATAATCTTAGCGGTGGTATTCAAGACTTGGGATCGAATCCCGTCTACATCACTGTGTTTAGTCGCTCATTTACTCCAAAAAAAATTATGATTAGGAATTCATGGTTGTCATTTTCTACCATTAATTTTTACAAGATTTTACCAACTAAGCTAGATGACATCCTTGCTTACGTTCTCTACACATAATATAAGGGGGAAAAACTAGTTAGCAGTTTCAAGGTTTACTCTAAATTAACGCCTTCATATAGTTCTCTTAAATAGGGTCTCCAATTATGCGGGGCTACGATTGATGTTTATTGGTCGGATTCGGATTACGAAATCAACACAAGAATTTTCTTCCCCACAAAATTATGAAGCGACGACGGATGCACTCAAAAAGTTGTATGAGATAACAAAACGAGAATATGCCGAATTGTTATGTCTATGTATTTGGATTCTCAACCCTTCACCAGTTCATTCTTATTTTATTTTGTTCAACCTGTTTTCAATATCGTTAATTGTCAATTGTAGATGTCGTATGACTTTAATCAATAAATAAAATATAGTGTCCTTTTGGGAGTTCTTTCAAAAAAAATAAAAAAATTAGGTATTCCCTTTCACCTTTTTTGCATATTTTACATTTTGCTAATTTTAGCAAAATATATGACAAATATTCAAAATAACATTTGAGGGCACCTAAAAATTTGTACTAATTTAACTTTCAAGCTTATTACATGTTATCATCACACATCAAGCTCCCCTGTTGACTATTGCTAGTGATGATCACGAGGCAAATTCCTAGGGGCAATTACTGTTAGATGAGCCCTTAAATGAAGAATTTCTACCCTGATTTAACAAACTAACTAGTATTTTGGCCCGGGCATTGCTCCGGATTGGTACTGTTTTATAAATTTGATATGTATTTTTTTCTCATTCCCATTAAAATATGTTAAGGAAAACACCATATTTAAAAAGTACAAATATAATAATGTGGGTGCTTTAAACATGATTAAAAGTTGGTTGAGATGGTAATTGTGTCATATATAATTGCAAGAGGTCACAGGTTCAAATCTTGATGCAAGCCAATTTTACTTTTGGTAATTGACCTGATTTGTCACTTGTGTACAATACATTGGACAATTCTAGTGGAGTAACAGAGGTGCCACGTGTCGTGTATACATTGCGAGAAGGTGCCATGTGGTGTGTATCCATTGTCATGCACGCCTTTTAAGAATTGTTATTCTTGAATGACATTTTTGCAAGTAAAAAGCAATAAAGTAATATTTTCTTTTATGAATTTGATCAAGAATAATAGACAATTTAAGTTATGTAACCATATTGTTTAGCTTAGGATGCCTGATATTAGAATTAGATGCTTATTTATAATTATATTGGTTATTTTATCCCTTAGTTGTACATGATTAATTATGTTGTATGCATATTGATATTGAAAGCTTGAATAGTCACACACTTAAATGATAAGAGAAATTTTGAAGATAATTAAGAAACGGGGAAATATAGAAGAGTGAGGCGAATCCAAGGCGCACTAACATGTACAACCAATTGATATATTTAACGATTACTGAATAAATAAATAGGATTGACTTTTAAAGGTCAATTGTGTTCTCTTTTTATTATAGATAGCTATTTGATATGGTAAATATTTAAGTGAACAATCACAATATTACGTTATAAGAACCTTATTTGGGAGTACATAGTTCTTGTATTTTGTCTCACCTAATAGTTTCCCTTATATGTATCTTTACTTCAAAAAAATTAAATCATGAGGGCGGAAAATCGAATCCCACGTAACAAAAATAGGGAGGATCCTACACACTATCAAAGAAAACTTCATTTTATGGATTGTGTGAGTCGAGATTGCGAAAAAAATCAGGTCCAATCTGACTCGAATCGTGTTATTAGTAGATGGGTCATGGGCCGAATTTTTTGAGTTCAACCCATGAAAGCCAGTCCATGAAATCGATCCAGCCTAGCATATGAACTGGACCAGCCCAACCCAACTAATTATTCAACCAAATAGTGTATATTTTACTCAAATTGTATTTATTTTAATCAAATTGCATATATAATTTACTCAAATTCGAAAATAATGAAATTATACATTAATATTAATAATTGTATATATTTTAATTAATTTTAAAAGTTTTATGTAACAATATATAATAATATCAATGATCAAATAATTTTGAAAAAAATAAAAAAAAATCTCATGTTGTCCCGCCAGCTCGGCCCAGCCTGTTAGGCCTACGAACCGTTAGAACCGCTTTCGGTACCGTAAAAATCAATGAAAGATCGTTGTAGGTCAAGATTATTTTTCAACTCGTGGTCCAGCTGCCCGTCGAAAATGTGAATTTCACGGTCCGGTCCTGGGATGTAAAATCTTAGTCCATCCCACTAGGTCCCACGGACAGGCCCGCTCAGCCTGCACCAGTGGCCATCTCTTGATCTCAATCGTTAGGTTACTTCCACGTCAAGAGCTAAGTGTTGTTTCCTGCTCGACTTAATTGGCTTTTTGTTTTTATTATCATGTTTCTTAAAAAAAAATTATTAAAAAAGACGGTCTAATTTTAATATAAAATAGACCTAGTCAATAA
Organism: Beta vulgaris subsp. vulgaris; assembly: GCF_026745355.1. Classification (NCBI taxonomy): domain Eukaryota; kingdom Viridiplantae; phylum Streptophyta; class Magnoliopsida; order Caryophyllales; family Amaranthaceae; genus Beta; species Beta vulgaris. The sequence goes on along the minus strand of NC_079202.1, from coordinate 55,570,672 downwards.
ATGAATTAAACTAGTCACATAAAGAAATTAACCTAGTCACATTGGGCTAATTCTCTAAGAGACGGTCTAATTTTAATATAAAAGTAGACCTAGTAACTAAATGGATTAAACTAGTGACCGAAATAAATTAACCTAGTAACTATTGGGCTTCAATATTGGGCTTAGCATTGCCTAATTTTAATTTAAAAGTAGGCGGTCTCTTACAAGACAAACTCTTTAATATTTGGCTTACCATTGCCTAATTTTAATTTATAAGTAGACGGTCTCTTACAACTTTACAAGACAAACTCCTTTACTTAAAAAAATGATTTTAAATCATGAAGGCGGAGAATCGAATCTCACATAACAAAATCTTCAACCTAGATTTTGTCATTAGATTATAAAGGACTAATCTAGGGATGGGCATGGACCCAAGACTTGACCCATACCCTGTTGGATCCGATCCAATTTAAGGGACTAGGTCTAGAATTTTGATCGAGACCCATACGGCCGGGTATGGGTTGGATCTGTATCTGGGTGTAAAAAAAAGGGTTTGAGTTTGATAGATTCGGACCCAGACCTTTCCTGTAGATCCATTTTTGTTTTTACATATTAAGGCTATGTTTAGTTCACTTGAAATTTTCTGATCTGAATTTATCTGATCTGATCTGAACTTATTTTTTCTGATTTGATCTGATCTGAACTTATCTGATCTGATTACAAGATCTTATCTTTTAGATTTTTCTCAATACATAAGCAAAAATATAGTCATGTGGGGTCTTGTTTGATTCGTCTCAATGAGTACTTTATTAATATTCAATTATTATAATTTTCACTAATATGTAATGAAAGATATTTAATAGTATAATGTTTTTTTAAAATGTAAGCATGATTTGATCTGAACTTATTATTTCTGATCTGGTCTAATCTGAACTTATTTTTTCATATCTAATCTGATATGATTAGATCTGAAATAAGCAAAAATAAGGTGAACTGAACATAGCCTAAATATATTTATTATAACCAAAATATATAAAGTTGTAATAAAACTTTTTACCCAGACTCAAGTCAACTTGTTGTGTATGTTTTAATTTTAAATTATTGTACAAGATTTAATTTAAACCATTATTTGTTCTTTCATCATTTTAATAATTAAAAAAACGAGTATAAAAAATTTGCAAGTTAAAAAAAATAATCGAAACTCCTAATAAGTTTGAGACTCAATTTGGACCCGGTTTAGACCCCAGTTCCATCGGATCCATTTGATCTGGGTAAGGGTTCGAATTTTCTAGACCCTGTGGGTCAGGGACGGGTCTGGGTCTATATTCAAATTTGCGGCTATAGTCTAGCAAGACTCGACCCATGCTCATCCCCATCCCTAGACTACCCCTTTATAAGATTAAGGAGACCATACACACGAGTAAATATAGAGGATCCTGCATGCACATATTATAAAAGAAAACTTCATTTGTTCAGTTCTTTTTTCTTTTTCTTTTTTTTAAAAAAGGTTTACAATAATATATAAATTCTAATCATAAATTGCAACTTTGGAAGAGAATACACGAAGAGTATGATCCTACGGATGCATAAAATTTGCTCTTGATGTTTATGTATGGAAGAAATCAAACAAGTGATGCAATCAATTATGAACAAAACATATGTAGACTGTAGTGTCCTATTTATATAATTTGTCCTCAAATATTCTAACAAAAAACGAAATAATGGAATCTTCTAAAAATTATGTATCTCAATAAATCTACACAAAGAAATTGCTTACTGTAAATACAACAAAACATATCATATAATTAATTATTTAAATAACTTATCACATTGTAAGCCAATCGAATTTGTGTTCATTTACTAAAACATAAATGTTTAGGAAAGAAAAAAATACTGCCCAGCTAAAATAAAACATAAACCATCTTATCAAGTCCATGCTAAGTGCTAACATAGATCATATCCACTTCATCATTATGGCCATCACCATCATCATCATCACCATCATTTAGGGAAGAAAGCATTAGACCACAAAGCTGGATTAATACCATGGCCATGGTATTCACCAAACTGACCCATCATCATCACCATATTCGTACTATTAGTATTACTAGTACTACTACTAGCACCACCACTTGCTCCACCATATAACCCATTTCCTAACCCTCCTCCTCCCATCCCCATACCATGATGTGGATGTGGATGTGCATGTGGATGTGGATGAGAATGTTGTTGATGATGATCAAACACCATCGGTGGTCCCATCATATCCATAAATGATGACCATGGTTGCACCATCATTTGCATTTGCATGGCATCAAAATTCCCCTTTTGTGCTTGCAAAACTTCACTCTCCATCCCAGGGCCCACCCCCTGTTGATATGGCGGTAGGCCCGACACTAAACAATGATCAACACTATTATTATTATTATTATTAATAGTGTTATTATTATTATTATTGTCGTTGGTATTAATATTATTAACATTAGAACTAGACTTTCCTTTCTCGAAACCCTCAATTCTCTTGTTAATTTCATTCAAATTTTGATTAATCACCCAACCAAGATCACTTAAGTCTAAAAAACTCATATTTTGTATACTCTTACCAGTCAAACACTCATACATAATTTGAGTCATCTCTTTTTCTCTATTTTCTTTTTGTTGCCTCTTTAACTGTTCATGTGCCTTAGACACCCTCTGCCTTAAAAACTCCTCTTGGCTAACCATTTTCTTCACCTTCTCCATCTCCGGCAGCCGTTTAAAGCTCGCGATCACGTCTCGAGCCCCGGACGGTCCAGGCCACACCACAGGCCGGGCCTCATACGGGCTGTAGAGAATGGCACAAGCCTTGACATCACATAGGGTCGTCAGCTCGTCCATCTTCTTCAATAGACCTCGCTTTCGCTTCTTGTACGTCGCTTTTCGGGCTGAGTCATTGGTGATGAAGGCTAGCTTAACCTTCTTCCTTGTCATGGTGTTGGAGAGAAAAAACAACAAGGGGAAGGTGTATGTGTTATTGTGTTAAATGTGTATATTCTCCTAAGGTGGTGGGTGTTAATATATAGGGATCTTTGAGATAGGGTTACAAATTTATGACATGATTTTCAGAAATAATGGTTATTATTTACATCATGATTTTTGTTATAAAAGTGGGGTGAAATAATGCATGATAATTGATGGATATTTGTGTTTGATGGGTTATGAATTAGGCAAATATTTGAAAATCTTAGAAAAGGAAATGAATCCTTCAATCATATTTTATTTCTAATATGTTTTCTTAAGATGGATTTTTTTTGTACCAAAATGTGTTAAGCTAAGGCTTTGTCTCTAGACAGGAAATTGTGTTGATGTGTTCACATTGAAACACAAGGAATGTAATCTATGTTTATAAGGTAATGGAGCAATTTATTTTGGTATATATCCAGCCATATTTGTTTCTTTTTTAGTAACACAATGAAAATGCAAGATGTAAAATAGTGCAACAATGAATGTGTGATAATATTTAGGGATCAATAAGGCTTGGCATTTAGCTTTTTCCCTAGTTGAATTATTGGTTCATTAGATGGATAATAATATATTTGGTCATTTGATCACTCTTGAATGCATGAAATGATCTCGTATTAATCAATTAAATCTTTATTGATTAGTAAATTTTCAAGTATATATTTTTTCTTAATTATAAGATCAAAAAGAACAATAATGAACTTCAAAGAATGATTGAAAATGTAACTACTTGAAAAAAGAGTAATTGATAAAGATTCTTCATATATATGGATGCAAATAAGCTTAAATCAAATGTGTAATGTAAAAATTGTCAAAAGTAATTATAAGTTTGGGCCTTTTCCATCATTTACCCCGTATTTCTTTTATTAAAGAATAATCTCATGTTGTCATGTTGTCTTCCCACATTGCTCTCTTTCCTTTGGTGACATGCTTCTTCCGTCATTTATCCCGTAATTCTTTTATTAAAGAATAATCTCATATTGTCATGTTGTCTTCCCACATTGCTCTCTTTCCTTTGGTGACATGCTCAAGCTCAGCAGGTAAAAATATCACGCAAATTAGATGGTAGTTAGACACGAGTCTACTATCTAATGGTGCGCACCATTCCATACGACATCATTTCACATTATAATACAATGGAAACAAAAAATATCCTCAATGAACAAATTAAGCAACATGAAGATGAAAGTAGAACAAAAGAACAACACATGAGACGCAATGAACATCTGAATCAGCAATAAACAACAAGAAAAATAGATAAACGTAAGAGGAAATATCTGATGAACAATCACTCAACCTAATAATCAACACACAAATAAAACACAATGAGCAAAGAAATATTTGCAATAAACAAACTAAAAAACATAGAGATAAAAGTCAGCAAAGGAGAATCGTCGACATCGATGTTCATTGGAGAACCGTTGATGTACATTAGTTTCACATGTCTATTATTGGAGAATAGTTGATGTACATTAGTTTTACGGGTTTTATGTTTTTTGGGCTGCGTTTTGGCCTATGTCTACCATTCTAATGGTAAACACGAGTCCACCATCTACCAATTGAAAATGTCATGGGCCCTACTTTGTTTTATTTTTTTTTAATTAAATGTAGATCAATTTCCGTCAAAAAAGGGAAAAAAAAAAAGAAATGAAAGGGGAAAAATAGGTGCTCACTTGCATAAAAATTTGTAACCTGAAACGAACTTATACAGACAAAAAACTCTAACAACAAACCCACGCATAAACTCTTAAAATCTGTGGTCGGTACAATCATTACCAAACTCATATAATTGAAGATAAATAAATTTTGATAAACGGGGCATATGATTTTTACTTACTCAACACGCAATAGAGATGGCCAATAATGCGGGTCAATCTAGCCCATCTAGTCTAGCCCACCTCGTGGAACGTGTGGGTTGAGCCCGTGAAAACCCCCATCCAACCCGCCTCGAACTGGTAAACTTGATGGGTGGATTGTGGGTCGAATGTCTTGAGCCCAACCCACGAAAGCCCGCCACTAAAATCGCCCAACTCGGTCCACAAAATCGGTCCAGCCTGATCCATGAATCGGACTAGCAGCCCAAGTAATTATTCAACCAAATTATGTATATTTCAATCAAATTGCATATATTAAAATTGAAACAAATTCAAAATAATGAATTATTCATTAAAATCAATCAAATTTTATTTGACAATAATGAATAATTTCAATGATTCAATAATGTCAAAGATAAAAAATTCTCATGTCAGACTGCCAGTTCAGTCCAGCCCGCTAGGCCCACAAACTGCAAGATGCGCTCCCTGAACCATGAAAATCGGTAGCAGATCGGTGTGGGCCAAGACGTTTCATCCTGTGGACCAGCCAGCCCAAACCGTCAATTTCACAGTTCGGTCCTGGGCATGAAATCTCAACCCGGCCCGCTAGGACGCACGGATTAGCTTGCACAGGCCGCACCAGTGGCCATCTCTAGCACGCATATTACTTTTAGACTCGGGCCAATATTTGAAGATAATAACATGCAAACTTAATATTATTTTGGAAAAACGATACTTTAGAGTAATGGTGGAAGACTCACCAAATTTTGGATTATTTTTTGTAGTTTCTCCATGTGTAATCAGTCCCTCGACGGTACAAAAATTGATATCTAGGACAATATAAATACTCAAATTAAGCTCATATTTTATCCGTTATGAAATAAGTGAAACAATTTTCTCAAAAAACTCTGACATAAAAGGAGAAGTATTCCACTTATTTCAGAATGGAGGAAGTATTTGTTATTTTGCAAGTCTAAGAGGTTTAACCTCTCATAGGAAACAAACAGGATTACAATAACATGACTATAATGGTTGTTTTGCATTTTCTTTATTGTTTTAAAAAAAATTCCTAAATTTAGAAGAAATCGATTAAAATGACCAACTTGCCTCTGATTCTCAAACATTTCAGAGTTGATACCAGAGAATTATATAGGCTTGCAATTCATGTTGTCAAATGACGAAGATGATTTAGATGAGTACAAAATACAGAAAAAGAGAATGGCGAAGCAATGTTAACAAATAAGAAATATACATTGAAAATTACAGCATGCTATTCGTTTGTTACAACAATAAAAGATCAGCAAATGATCTAAAGCAAACAAAACCTTCTAAGTGGTCTAATTCTTAGGAATGTTTTTCCCGACAATCTTAGCTGGTGCTATCCGCAAGAGGTTTCCAGGCTTACCAGGAACGGCACCTTTGATAATGACAACCCGAAGATCATTGTCGATCTTCATAATCTTCAGTTTACGGATCTTTGTCTTTGTTCCACCCATTCTACCAGGCATTTTCTTGCCTTTGTATACATGTCCTGGAGTTGTTCCAGCTCCAATGGATCCCAAGGCCCTATGACTTTTGGATCCATGAGTCATCAGACCTCTTTTGAAGTTGTGTCTTTTAATACCACCTTTGTATCACATAGCAAAAAACAGACCAATACAAAAATCAATCAAACTCTGCATTGTTATTATCCAGCATGGTAGTGGGACTTCACAAATTGAATGAAAGCATAGAAAAAGATCAGCTGGAAGAACTAGGTGGGCTATTGGTGCTTTGTGTGTTTTGAACAAATGCATATAACTGAGGTTCAATTCTTCCTAAAAGTCCTTCCAACTTCTTAGAAGATTCTACAGCAGGGACTAGGATACAAACTATGCCTTGCTCTGGTGTTCATGCTATGATACTAGGACTTAGGTACTCATGTCAGACACGGTTGTGTTTAAGTGACTCGGCTGTTTTACGAAAAATGTCCATGATTTTGGCCCAAGTTGAAGTGTTGAAGTTTCTATATCCATGTGAGGATCTGACACGGGTCTTTCAGGTAAAATGACATTCCTAGTAACACAAATGTTTACAGCCTGGTATGCAAGCTTGCTATCTCGCCTATACATAACTCCAATTTTTGTTTAATAAAATTTTATTAGTTACTCCGACAAGCATCTTAAACACGAACAAGAACCCTATGCACCAGTAGCTTGATCATGTTCTCGTTTCTTCAGTTGTTGGTGAGTTGACAAAGAGTTTGTTAGCTCTAAAACACAAAAATATTGACCAAGTTGTTATTTTTTGGGAGCTTATCTTTGGACTGTGAAGAGACTTCCACACTTATAGTAAATTTCAGACAGAACATCAACAAACGCCACAAGTTTCTAAAATGGAAATATAAGCAGTTTGCATCAAAACCAACTGATCAACAAATAAAAAGCATGCCTAAAACAATATTCTCTTGACAAATATATAGAGGATTAGAGGTACATAAGAGATCAGGGATGAGAAACAAACCTTGAAACCCCTTTCCAATGGTTGTACCAGAGATGTCGACTAAGTCACCTTCCTTGAAGAGATCCTCGAACACAAGTTTTTGATTGGGAGTGAAATCATCAACAGAAACAAGCCGAAACTCCTGAAGATGACGCAGAGGAATCACACCAGACTTGCTCAAGTGGCCCATTTCAGGCTTGGTGAGCTTGCGATCCCGAAGCCTCTCATAACCCACTTGCACTGCATTGTACCCATCCGTTGACTCCGTCTTCACTTGAGTCACTATATTTCCCTCCTTAAATCCTATCACAGTGACGGGAACTACAGTGCCATCCTCCTCAAAAAAGCTCATCATCCCTAGCTTAGTACCCATGACACCCACACCAGCATCCACACTCATCATCCTTATCTCCAAACCCCCAACTGATCTTGCTAGTTGCATAGACTTAGGGCTCACAGATTTGAGTTTGATAATCTGATTTGGGGAGCAAAGAAACGAGGAAGAAAGACGCAAAGATTGAACCTTTGAAGTTCCCTTGACAGAACATGATGCAGATACAGTTTTCTGATGTACGATTCGTTTACTGCTAGAATAAGTGCAGCTACTACTTTTTAAAGATAACGTGGGTGAAATTGCTGCCATTGGCACTGAAAACAGAGAAAACCTACAAAAAAATTAACCTAGATTTATATATGTTCTGGGCAATAGCAACTGGTAAAACTAAGAGATTGATACATGTACCCACTAGAAATAAACAATAAAAAATATTTTCTTTTGAGCCAAACAATTAATTAATTAACTCTGCTAAATTATACTCTACTAATTAACTGAATATATAAAGCAACAAAATGGGCAGAATGAGAACAAATTTATGAGACTACAAACTCAGCAAGAAACCACACACTGGAAATAATTGAAACACATCCAGAACTATACCACACTTAATGCTAATTTGGTACATAATATTCATCCAAGGGCTAAAACTATAATAAACAAATAAAATTTCACAATTGCAACAAAATAAAATTAGAAACTCAATTCAAAATTGCAAGAAACTAAAGTTCTAAAGATGATTAGGGGATTTCACCAAATACCCAGATAATTCCACGACATTCTGAACAAGGAAAGATAAATGTGTAGCACATAATAACAAAAAAATCCAATAAAAGGGACTATAATCGATGAAACTTTAAAGAAGAAAATTTGCCAGAAACTAAATTACAATTACCCAACTTTGTTCAACTAAAAAAAAGATTGAAAATTTCGAGCTTGTAAATGTTAATTCAAAAGAAAATCCCAGTAATGGGAAAAAAGAGGAGAGAGAAAATTGGAACAAGAAATGCAAGCAAGTGTTAAGGAAATGAGCCCATACCTTTCTCCTCAAAGCAACTCTGCAACTGGAGAGAAGTGAAAGAGGTAGAAGGATAATAAAGGATAGATAAGAGGAAACTTATCCCGTGGCTCTCACGTGATTGAAATTTTGGTCTGGCCCCATTACTTGTTTTGCTTCCATATATTGGGTTCTTTAGGCCTTATAGGCAAAAGGGTTGTTGCCTGAAAGCCCTGAACCCTGCGAGCAATGATATTCTCATACTCGGTATTGTCCAATATCATGACATTTATATAATTTTTATGAAAAAAATAATATTAAAAAAATATAATTTATTTTTTTTCATATATTTTTACTTTGGAAATTATTAGTTGGAATCTTATATCATATCTTAACACTATCTTATCATATCAGTTAGCTATTATATCATATCTGGGCTATATCTAATCATATCAAGTAAATGGTATGGGAAAAGTTGGCCTATACCGGATATGGGGGAATACTTCCTCGAACCCTGGAAATGTCCGAGAGAGTAAGGCTGGCAATCTGTTACACGACCTGATTGTACGACGCGAGCCCGACTTGAAGTTATTGAGAGAAACATGAACTTGACACGGACACGAACATGAATGACACGAAGTCAACCAAATTAGTTACATTTATCATATTATGCAACTATTCTACTTTTTATATCAATTTTGATACATTTGGGGGCCAACCCGAAAATGATACAAAACCAAACACGAACACAACCCACTGACACGAATTTACCAGCCCTACGAGAAAGTGATTACAACTATTTTGAGATCATTTTAAAACTTTGTTGGGGTTATCGACTTTCTTTTAAGTCTGAGACTGCCTTGGGATACTTTGGAACGACTATCAAGTGGTTAGTACTCTTTACATTGCCTTGAAATGTTTTGTACATCTCTTTTTCGTACATCTCCAAAATAGGTCTAAGGGCCATTATATGTTTTTTCCTAAGATAAGAAGGATTTATATGGCCTCTCATGACTCCAAGATACATCTCATGGGGTCCATTGACGGTCTCAGGAGTTTTTAGAGCGTGTATTATAGCCTTTAAATTCCGCTATATTAGATTGTTTTAGGACTCTTTCAAGTCCATTCATGTATTTAGTCTAGGGCCTTCCCAAAGGCATAAAGATGCCTTGGGACGACTATCACTAGTAATTATATTTCCTAAAGATATCGTTCTACAAATAGTAGGAAGGTCTTATAATAAATCCATCTCATTTGAGATATACTTAAGTTTGTTGTATAGGTATTACTCGCAAGGTGCTTCAGAGATACAAAGTGTAGTTATACTATCATTTTATGTGTACAGAAATGTACTCAAAGTTACAATGTTGAACATCAATCATACTGCCATATTCCTTCAAGTGCCTCAAGTTATTCATCCTCCACAACCACCACCACATGATCCTCCACAGGAGCCCCCACTACAGCTTCCTCCGCCGTCATCTCCACCACCAGTACTAACACCACTTTCTGCACTGTATGCATCATTATTAAATATGTCATACAACGCAAAAGACCTAGCATCTGCTGATTTCTCAATTTCTTTTGGTGTAGGTGCTTCTAATTCCTTCTCCCATTCTCTTCCGTAAACTTCATATAGGATACAGTAGGCTGATATAGTTCCTGGTAGCAAGAACCACTCCTCCTTTATCTACTTGACAAAACTTTCTATGGTTAGATTTCATATCTAACTTCTGAAACATATTGTGTAAAATTGTGTTTAGTTTCAACAATACATAAGAGCTGTGTGTTACCTGAAGAACACCGGCTTTTATGTCTATAAGAGCCAAAGCTATTCCGTAAGGATTTTTAGTAGAAAATTCAACTGCTGTAATGAAGTTGTCCTGCTCATCTTTTTTACAGTTGTGCTTGGTTTCAAAGTCTAGTTTCTTACCAGGCACGAATACGACCTGCATAAACAGTTCAGATTAAGAGATTTTGTTGATTATTAAAACGATCATGTTGAATGTTGAACATATGTAGATAGATGGTTACCTTTGTTTCACCTAAGAGCTCATACATAATCTCTGGTTTGTACTGTGGATGAAAGTCCCACTGAGATTCCATCAAAGACCATCCATTTTTCACTTTTCTTGCAAGGGTAGATTCTTTCCTTGATTCCAACACGCGGATAACTTCTCTAGGTTTTTCATCGAGGCACCTGAGCATTAACAAACACCAAAAAGATTAGTATTTAAACATACTACATTAGGCTTTGTGATATCCTATTACTGCTGCTATATAATATATTGAACTTTTGCATCATATTCTGCTCTGATCACCTCATATAGAGTGCAACAACTGGGTTTCCAGCCTCATCTAGAATAGAAGTTTTATTGACGACACCACCAGAAGGAGCCATATGCAACACATACGGAGCACTAATAGGAGGAGTGAACGACAGAGAAATATGTAGACTTATAGGCAGCTTTGTTTCTTTAGTTTCTGAGGGTGGAAACAACTCGAACCATCTGTCAACTGAAAGTTCTTGTTCAGGATGCAAAACATCATTTAATGAGATTGTAGCACTACTGATAATTTTGGCAGAATTTCTGCGTTTTGTAGTGCTTGAGCTGGAGATCAATTCAACGAGCAGCTCTGCTGTTGGTGCGGACTGCAAATTAACCACCTGTTTCTTCCCAGATCCTGAAGAAATGCTCAGCTTTTTCTTTGCTGTATAGCGAAGATTAGTTTGGCATTTCTGACTGATATAAATGAAGAATTCCTCTTCATGTCCTTGAGGTATTCCTTCTACTCCCACTATCTCCAGTAGAACCTGTGTGTATTTTAGAGGAGAAAACAGAACTTCCCTCATTACATCATCACTTTATAAGATAGAAACAGATTCATGAAGTATCATCGAAGTCGTTATACACGTTTAATCAACTTGGAAAGTATTGCAAGAGTGTCCTGTGACCAAAAAAAACTTTTCATTTTTGATATATGTCTAGTCGAAATCAAAGGGCAAAGTTCCATTTTTTAGACTTGAAAGATATATGAAGTATAGCATTGGATCATAAGAAAAAGTTGATATGAGAGATAATAAGATCATGACTTCTTTTCACTTGAAGAAGCATTACATGTTCACTGAATAAGATGGGCAAACAAGGTACTCCCTTCCTCACCTACATAATTTCGGGGTGTTCATCCAAGAAATTTACTTACATTCTTAGAATAGAAACAGATTATGATTAGATTCCTAAACACACATACACTAAAATGTTGGTAAAGCAAGGATGCGTGGATGAGTGTTTCTAAAGAAATGCTCAGTGATATCATGATGGACTAAAATGTTACAGCTAATTCCATACGGTGTGAATATTTTGACTTACCTCCATTACCATTCTCTTTGGAAGCTGAATCATATTTTGACTCCCATTTGCAAATATATCACCAATACAAGTGTCCTTTAACGGCTGAGCATCAACTGTAAGAGGTGAAGGTGCACTACCTCTATACAACGCTCCTGCTTTCCAATACCTTATACCATAAACCTCTTCCCACGCCTTAGTAGTCTCCATAAACTCGACACTCAGTTTCTTAGCTTCTGATCTATCAGAATCGGTATCATCATGCTCAAGTACCTCACCATAAATCGCACTCGTGTCTCTGCAGTACGTAGCTGAGTGCAACTGGTGAGCATGCCATATCAGGTCAATATCATAGGTTGGAATGCAAAAGTGCTTCATGGACATCTCCTTATTCCTCTTAATTAGATGAAGAAAACCCTTGTACCGAGCTATTGCTTCCTTGAGAAATAAGTCATGGCTCATGAATGGCCTAGATACCTGTGACAATAGCATGAACATGTGAGAAATTTTCAATGTCTAGATTGTTATAGACGACCTCAAGCAAGATTCAAGAAAGTTTCTTCATTCACACCTGGTAAAAGAAAGTGCTCTGCCTTTTTACAGCAGATACAAGATCATAGTCCATGCTCTTATAAGAACTGGCTTCACTAACAACACCACTTTCCATCAAGGGAGTGCTTAAATTAAGCTCGAATGGTTCGCTCTCGAAGATAGTTGTCCAAAATTCTTTCATTTGGTTATGGTTAGTCCTTTGGATGGTTGACTCAACATTGCAATCATCAAGTATCCTCCCATAATGCTCTTCACAATCTGTCTTATAACGCGTCTGGAAACATATTGAAAGATTAATGCTTCGATCATTTTTTCAGTGCAGAAACTAGTAAAAGACAGTGGCGTGCTCATCCAAATTTTACTAAGTACTAACCGGATTAAGTCGATGAATGTGCCAAATCCATTCACAGTCAAGTGGTACAACTAAAGGGCATCCTAAGACTTCAAGCTCAGATTGTTTGGCTAGCAGAGGAAGCCAGAAGTTTTTGTACCTTTTGCAGAAAATGAAATTTTACTACTTGCATTTCTATCAGCAGGTATATAAGGGCATGATGTATGAAGCAAAATACCTGTATATGGCACAGTCTAAGGCAGGACCTTCATAGAGAGTGCGATTTCTGTCAATAACTGCTAGAAATTTCAGCAGTTTCTTTGCTGAAGCTTCAAGGTCTACACTCAGCACGATCTTCTGTGCTTCAGAGTTCAGACCACTCTATGTCAGGGTCAGTCCTGACAATTTACAAACCGAGTCCACAGACAAGACCCCTTGTAAAATGAATTCATAAATTCTACTCCCTCCGTCTTTTATTAGTTTACCCTTTTTGACTTTTGATACTATTCACATACATGACTTTGACTATCTCTTGTAATTTGTATTTAAGGAAAAATATAGTCATGTGAGATCTTGTTGGATTCGTCTCAATGTGTATTATCCAAATATCAACTTTTTGTAATTTTTGCTTATCGAAAATTAGAGATATTAAGGTTCAAATTAGTATCTCGGCAAAATAAGAGACGGAGGGATTTCATTAGATATGTTAACTCCCTTCGTCGTCTTACATTTGTCGTAACAGTTTGACTTTTTCACTTTTTACATGCATCACTATTCACTTTGACTATAACTTTCAACTAATATACTAACCTCTGTTTCTAAATAAGTGCAACACTTTGACTTCGACGCTTGCCAACGCACAATTTTGACCATCAATATGCTTAATTATGTATTTGTAAAAGTTATAAATAAAAAATTGATATTATGAAAATCTTTATTGAAATAAGTCCAACAATATTTTATATGATCATTTTTTATTTTATATATTAGTAAAAAAAAAATTGGTCAAAATGAGGTTTGTGAATAGTACAAAAGTTAAAGTGTTGCACTTAACAAGAAACAGAGGAAGTATAAAATAAATGTTACTTATGTTAGTATATAAGATGCTATAAGATTTATCACTATATGTATGTATTTTCAACAATTTCAAATATTCATAAGTTGCAAACATAATCAGAGATGTTAATGGTAAAAGTTGTACACTGATAAATGTGTCAGTTAGAGTAATTTGTATTGCCTTCGTGACTCATATGGATAAAAAAAATGTGTCGGTTACATTGTTGCAATTAATGGCAAAGAGGTATTGTGTTTGATTAATTAAGTGGATAACACATTATCGGAACAAATCTTACAAATTATGTACCATATTTTTAATTTTCCAATCATTCTATTTCTTGAGTCCTAGACTCCTAGATTATCGTCAGTCATTGTTAAATATTATCTTCATTATTCATTAAACAAGAAAGCAAACAACACCAACTGGGGACACAAAGTTGGTGTTGAATACTACCAAACGTGTGTGAATTTCAAAAGCTAAATCCAAAATTCTAAACAAAGTTAACACCAACATAAAATTACACACAATATTTAACAATATTCATGTCAACAAAATTGTTCTGATTCTTAAAGAAGTCGGAAAGGAAAGAGAGGCGGCTAATACTTAGTGCATTAATTTAAACGTATATTTTGATTCATGTTAATTATACTCCCTCTCTTTCAAAAAAAAAAAAAAATAGATATTAGATCTGGGCTATACTCCGGGTAAGAAAAAATTTCATTTATTAATATAATACTTTATGATAATAACACTAAATACAACTTAGCCTAGTGGTTAGAACTTTAGTATATGTATTTGAGGTCTCGAGATCAAACCCTATATTATGCAATTTTTTAGTTTTTTTTAGTACACATGGATTACATGAACTAAGGGTCTGTTCTCTTCGGCATAAAACAGCTGAACTGAACTGAATTGAACTGAACTGATCTGAACTGAACTGAAATGAATAGTGATATGTGAGAGTAAAAGTATTGTCAAGAGCAAAGCTGAACTGAACTGAACTGAACTGAACTGGTCTGAACTGAACTGAACTGAATTGAACTGAACTGAATTGAACTGAACTTAACTGAACTGAAAATAAGCTGGGGAGAACAGGCCCTAAAACTAAGATCGACTTTTGACCATTAACTAGTTATTATGCCCGGGCTACGCTCCGGGTAAGAAAAAAATTCATTTGTTAATATTATAATTTAAGATGATAATACTAAATGGTATTTAGTCTAGTGGTTAAGACTTTAGTATATGTTATTGTGGTCTTGAGATCAAATCCTATACTCTGCAATTTTTTATCTTTTTTATTATTGTGGATTACATGGAGTAAAACTCCCTTAGAGAGAGCACCACGTGGCACCGTTTCTTGTTCGCGCACGCCTTTTAATATATTAGTAGTAGAATTTTTTGCACGCGATGCGTGCTTGAATTTTTTTCGAACAGAAACTCAAATTTTTTTCGACATAAGAGTCAATTTTTAAACATTAGACATACGAAGTATAATTGTTTTTAGTTGCGAAATTTGATTGGTTTAGTTTCTGGCACTTAAGTCTCTCACCATTCTTTTTGTTTTTCTTTTTTACTTTTCGAAGTTAAATTCTATGAATAAAATAGAAATTTTTTTGAATTTATTTATGATTTCTAATTTTATAAATTTTTTAGTTGATTTTTGAATTAAGTACATTACTTCATAAATTGTAAAGAAAGTAGACAATTTAATTTCAACTCAATTTTTTCATAGGTTGTAGTTTGTAAGTGAATTTTTATGTTTTTGTAAAGTTTTCTCATTTTAGTGATTTGCATAACGTAAATTATGCAATTTTATGATTTTAGTTGACTTGTGAGTGATTATTAATTATATATTTGATATTTTTGTTTGAAGCCCCCTTTGATTTGTAAATGAATTTGTAATTTAGAATGAGAAGAGGGGTAAGATAGTCTCTTCATTCGGGGACACCATAGCTCCCCCTTCCCTTATATAATAGAGATATGTTGTACTTTAATTCTTGAATGATATTTTATATAAACCTTTTTACCTTGATAATTTATCGCTATTATATAATAGAAAAAAATACGTCCAAATATATGTAAAAGTTTCATTATATATAGGAAACACTATAAAAAAGTAAATAATTTTTTTCCTTGTCTAATTTTTAAATTCTGATTTCACTACAAATACACCTCTATCTTTTATCATAACCCACCATTAATTGTGAATGGTTACTGAGAATAGTGATTTGTAAGTAAATTTTTGTAAATGTTTTTGTATGTATTGACGTTCTAGGTTATTAGTTTTAGTTTGTATATTAATTTTAAGTTTTAGTAAAGTTTCCTGATTATTTGAGTGATTTGCGTGATTTTTATAACGTGATTTTCTCAATTGTATGGGTGATTTGTAAAGTTTCTTCTTTTAAGTGATTAATTTGTGAGTGAGTGTTGTAAATTTATTTTCGGTATTTTGATTTTGACATTCCTTTTGTAATTTAGAAAGAGAAGGGGGGCAAAATAGGCGTTTCAAAAGAGGACATCATTGCTCCCCCTTCCCTTATATAATAGAGATAGATAACTCTCCAAGTATGTTATAAATATTATACTTCCTCAGTTCTGAATAAAAACTCCTCTCTTTTATGTCAAGACTCCTTGATAGAAGCTTCTTTATTAATTTCAAAATGGATGAAATAATAAAATAATATTGTTTTAATATTTTTTTTATGACAAATCTAACGATATAATTTTTAAAATTTATTTGTCATATTATAAAAAATATTTGTCATCAAACCGATATAGAATAATATATTTGGTTAGAATTATTATTTTGTAAATATTATATATAGCAAGATTACGGAGTTTTACACAATCTAACAAAATAAATTTTTCGTAGATCATGCGTGTCCTTATATTTTGATATGGAGAGAGCAAGATAAAAGGATCATTCTTTCATGAATATGATTCCTAGCGAGAAAGAAAAGGCCATCTATCTGTGCATGGAGTTATAGACTAATCAGTTATACTGATTTTTTTTTTTTTTTTTTGGACATCAGTAAAACGTACATTAAGAAAGAAAAGCAATTAAATACGTAGTAACGGTAGATGGCCCTTCCTGACATGTGTTGCTAGATCGTGAGCCTTTTGAACCTGGGCCCGAGAGACCTTGGTAATCCTACACCATACAAATTCCTGGGCAATCAAACAAATATCACGGAGTGTCCAAGTAATCGAAATGGGAGAAGCCAGTGGTTTTAATAAACTTCCGACGATAATTTCGGAGTCCGTGTACAGGGATATTTGTCGAAAACCTTGACCTTGTGCCCAAAGCAAGGCCTGAAGACATGCCTTAGCTTCTGTGAGGAGCGCAGAATCTGCATGAATACAAGATGCTTCTCCTGTCTGAATCTGATTATTAGCAATCTCAACCACCCAAGCAATACCTGCCAAGGTCGACGTAGAAATCCACGACCCATCCACTTGAATTTGTAGTTGCGGAACCCCTCGAAAGGAGGAACCAAAATGTACCATAAGAAACCCTGGCGGTCCAGGACCTTCTTCGATCATTTGAGGAGAAAACATCGGCCTAGCCATAAATGTTATATGTTGCTGTCTGACCTGTTGTGTAAGGATATGTAAACTATCTCCATCAGGCGTGACGTTATTAAAAACCAAATTATTCCTACACTGCCAAATCGTCCACAGTGTGGCAATGAAAACCGGAATACGATCCCCCAAATACCCATCCGTACGATAGAAATATAAAATCCACTCAAGAAGCCATTCTCTAAAGGGAACGTAAGTAACTAAGTTCGAAATAATACCCAACTGACTGGTCCGCCATGCATTAGTAGCTAGGGGGCACATTCTGAATAGATGTTGGCAGGTCTCGGCTTCCATCGCACAACAAGGACAGTCACTCGGAACTGACAGCCCCCGAGCTGACAGATTAGCAACTGTTGCTAAACTGTTATGCCAAAGTTTCCATAGAAAAATCTTCCATTTAGGCATGATGCGCAAACCCCATAAAATCCGAAAAAATCTCGAATTTAGAGGAGGTGTCATGCTGCAGATGTCAATTTGTCGAGAAAGTAAATAGTAGCCAGACTTAGTGGTGTATTTACCCGAGGCTGTGTGAGGCCAATACGGAAAGTCACACTGAGTTGCCAGACTTGGCAATTCTAGCCCTCGGATAGCCCCTATCGTTTCTGTAGTGAATAGGGAAGTAATTCTGGGAATATTCCAAGCTTGCTGAAGAGGTAAAATGAGGGACCCAACAGTGACAGCAGCTGCTGTTCGCAGTGTTATCCGATCACGGAATATCGGTATTTGACCATTGACCCATCGATTCTGACCAGCCCGTAGTGTTGAATTAGGCCCAATTTTCCAAGCATAATTATCAGTAAGAATCCTTTCAGCCTTATGTAAACTCCGCGCGCCCCAAGAACTCTGTCCTTTTAAGGAATGTAACATAGAAATATGCGAAGTAGAATGTAGGGAATTTGATGCAAAGACTTGGCTGACTAGTAAATTCGAATTCCGATGAATACGCCAAACTTTTTTCATCAGCAATGCTCGGTTATGATTCGTAACACTACGCAGTCCGAGTCCCCCAGCCCCTTAGGCATATGCAGACAATCTTTCCGTCGCCAAGCTATTCCTTTCCCTGAAGGTTTGGCCCAAAAAAATCTCGATACATGGCATCCACCTTGTTAGCAATGGTTGTTGGAAGCAAAAAACAGAAAGTATGTGAGCAATTGAAGCAATGAGAACCGAGTTGATAAGAATCAGTTGCCAGCTTGTGATAAGGGGTATGACTCCATGCAGTAATACGTTGTGAGATTTTATCCAGTAAATAGTGAAATGCTGAGTCTTTTTCCCCTGAATATCCACTGGTGTACCAAGATATGTTCCCAGAGAACTTGTAGCCTCCAATTGAGAATACTTTTATACTCAGTGAGCACCCTTGAGGAATATTAGGACTAAATTTCACATATGACTTGGTGAGACTTATCATTTGACCCGAAATCAAGCAGAAACGTGCAGAGTCTTGAAACTTTCGTACAAGAAGCAGTAGTAGCCTTAAAGAAAGGAAGAGCATCATCAGCAAAAAAAAGATGGGAAATAGGAGGTGCATACCTGTGTGCTTTAATACCATCAAAGTGCCGAATATCTGTGGCTTGTGTTAACATCCGGGACAAGATATCCATACAGAACAAAAACAAATATGGGGAAATAGGATCCCCTGCCTTACCCACATTGAGGAGTGAAGGCCTCCGAAACCTGTCCATTGATTAGAATTCGATATGTGACAGTAGAGATGCATTGTTGAATCAATCGTAACCAATGTTCAGGAAACCCATATGCTCTGAGAACTCTTAAAAGAAACACCCAGTTAACACGATCATAGGCCTTATTCATGTCTAGTTTAATCCTCCAAGATGTACATTCCCACGACGATGTTTATTGATGAATGAGTGATCATGACTAATTAAAATGTTGTCGTCCATATTCCGTCCGGAATAAAGGCACTTTGATATTCACTGATCAAGTCCTGTAACAAGGCCGTAATCTGTTTACCAGACATTTTGACGCACATTTGTAAATGGTGTTGCATAAACTAATCGGCCGAAATTGAGTAACCTCTTCGGGATTAGGACCTTTAGGTAGTAAGACAATAAGTGATTGGTTCCATTCCCGCAAAATGAATCCCGTGGTAAGAAATCGACTAACCGCCTGGAATACCGGTACCCCTAGCAAGTCCCAGTGCGTTTTGAAAAATTCTGCTGTAGAGCCGTCTAACCCTGGAGACTTAGCGTTCCCAATCCCAAACATGGCATCATAAATTCTAATTCTGAAAAAGGAATAAGGAGTTTTGTTGCTGGATAGCAGAAAGTTGTGGAAGATTTAGTTCCCGAAGCAACAATCCAATATTTTCATCATACGCTGGGTCAGACTCCGTAAAAGGAGAGGTAGGTAAGCAGTTTTAAAATGTGTGCAAGATTTCATGGAGATAGCATGAACATCATCAGTCCAATCACCCTCCGCAGTTTTGAGCAGATAAATGTAAGCCGAACGTTGTTTCTGTTTCAATTTATTAAAAAAGAACTTTGTAGAAAGTTCACCATCCTGAACAAACTTATCCTTAGAACGTTGCGACCAGTAAGTATGAGCCAAATTAGCCTGGCGCATTAACTGTTGTCGTTGGCTCATAAAATCATTTCCTTGTTGAATATTACCAATAGGCACAGCGCAAGTTGTTAATTGTTCAGAAATATCCTTCCAATCAATACCCCATACTACCTTGTGATCCAAACACCATCTCTTTAGATCTTGACGTAATAATGAAAGATGCTTGGTAAAACAGTACATAGAAGATCCTGCAATGGCCCTTTTCCAAACAGAGGTGATAATATTCGGAATATCTGGGTGTGTAAGGCACCAATTTTCAAACTGGTAGGGTCGCCGCCGAGGAATAACTGGTGGTGCTGACTGGTAATATATTGCGGAGTGATCAGAATGAAGGATTGGAAAATGTTTCACATAACTAAGCGGATATTTATCAATCCAAGCTGGCGACCCATATGTACGATCAAGACGCTCAAGAATCAAACCTGACCTTCTCGGTATTTGTCCAAGTAAACCGAGGTCCCACAAAAGGAATATCTTGTAATGCTAAATCATGTTTCCAATTAGTAAAATCCTCCCATCCCCTAATAGTGGCATCCCACCTAATTTGTCCTCATAATGATCTAATTGGTTTATATCACCAATAATGAGAAAATCTGGATAGGAAGATAATAATTGAAACAGGTGAGCCCATACCATTGGGCGTAGTTGATGACTCGGTTCCCCGTACAAGAACAAAACGTACCATGTCATTCCATTATTAGCAGAGATTTTACAAAAAACATAGTTACACATAGAACTAAGTACAGTCACATCATAAGGAGCCCAGCAAAAAACAACCACTCCTCCACTAGCACCTACAGCATCAACCCCAACTACACTACGTGGCCTAGTACTATGAAACAAACCCTGTACATGATGTACTGTAGATTTTGTTTCCTGCAAAAACAAAAACATTGGACGTACGGTAGATGTTAACCAGAGTATATACGGAATTATCGGAGCGTCCCTGGACGTCAAACCCCGACAATTGAGCGAGAGGATATTCATGGATAAGGTGGTGACCGATCTGGGTCAGTCACTACCCTAGGAGAATCATCTGACAATTTTACCATCATTGAAAAACGACGTCAATCTTGTCAGCTTCAGTGTGATGAATGGTGGCCTCATCATCATTACCTTTAATGTGCTTGAAAATCCATTTTCCCGCTGGAAGTGGTGGAGAAGTTGCTGCATTGCGCTTTTTGGAAGCTTTGGAAGTAACTTCATCACCAGGTTCAACTCCCATGACTCGTGCCATGGACACATCAGTCAATGCCTTAGTCTGAATCCCAGTTGGTGCAACTCCACCTTTAGTTTCCCATTGTGCAAAACGGTGTCTTTTACTGCTGTGGCTTGCTGAACTAGAGTCCCCGAGCAACTCATCCACCCCGTCAATAGAGTAGCTGCGAATATGGCGTTTCCGACCACATATTTCACCTTCTTGGTCGGACGAACGCGGTGGTTGCATAGTGCGCCATTCACTAGGTCCCGCCTCATTTGGTGCCGGTGGTGGATTCCATGTCCATCCTTGTTCTACCAGAGCCTCAAGAGTGCCATTCCCATGTAAATCATTCCAAGCACCAGTAGGACTAGTAGCAAAATGCTGACAGTTTCCCCCATCCACACCATTACCCGTACCCGTATCTGGAATAGGATCCTTGCTAACAACATTTGCACGAAAGGTGGTTGGGAGTCTTGTGGTAATACCCAGGTGTCTACGAAAAGGTCGTGGCCTCCGAACTGAACCCTCGGCCGCTGCATGGCCACTCGACGGATCACCCCCTACCCTCGTCGAAGCCCCTCGCGTCACATTTGTTTTATTTCCCGGCCTTTGAACCGTCCCACAAGTAATATCATCCACACCAACACGCCTCCCCGACAACGCCACCACTTCTTGTGGTTCATTTTCCCTGTTAACACTGTCGACAGAACCGGTGGAAAAAGTCATGGGTGGATTTGTATGTGCCTCAGATTCACGGCCTGAAGGATTATTTGGTTGCGAAGGAATATTAGGTGGTTCAGGCGAATGCTCGTGTAAACTCGGTGAATCAATATTGCGTGGTTCCTCCTCGGAACTCGAATCAACCATATGAATTTCAACATGCCTCTCGTCAAACATAAAGGGATCGTTTTCCGGAACAAACCTTGCCAAATTTACACGAGCATTGCGATAAATAAAACGATCAGGTAGTCCTTTGAGAATATTTGTGTAAAGCGGAGTCTCAATGGGGCCAAACATTAAAGTCAATCCGTCATGCTCAAACTCCGAAAACCTTCGATGAATAATATGATGAGCATCATAGGCAGACATAGGACACCTAGCAGTATGATGGCCTACACACCCACATTGCTTACAAAATTTAAAAACACCTTCATACCTAAAGTACACCCACACCACTTCACCATCATCTAAAGGCAAGAAACAACCTGGGACAAGTGGACGAGAAAGATCAACTAGTAGTTTCGCACGAAGAAACGCTTCCCTAGTTAACCCAGGCCCGGTATCCTCCACACTTCCACCACACCCACATGTGATAGTACACGGCAAGTCCAGTCATGCTCGAGAAATCGCCATGGCAAGTTATGAACTCTCACCCAGATAGTGGCTAAATTAAAATTGATGGTAGAAGGCACCTGATTAGCTGAACTAGAACGAAAGGTAAGTAATTTACCATCAATAACAGTGGTGTGACACTCAAGTAATGCATCACGGTCGCGTTGGTCTTGGCACTCGAAGATTAGTAATCACCAGTTCTAAGCACCCTAATAGAACCGCGAGTGACCCAGTGATTATTCACTATATTAGTGATGAAGCTTGTAGAAGGTGGCGCATGGTCAAAAAACCGCCCAACAACTGAGTGAGTCCACTCAATGTTTGGTAATCGCGGTGGTTGGAACGATGGTTGTGGAACGAAAACACCCATGCGATTGTGTATGGAGCGAATGGGGAGGTTTTCAGTTTGCGTGGTTTGGGTTCCAGTACTCATTGTAGTTATATAGGTTTGCAAGGAAAAAAAACAACAGTAAAGAAAGCAGTGAATTTTTTTCGGATTTGGGTGAGTAATAATACACGAACAGTGATTAAAATGAAGTAAGAACAAAGCAAACCTGGAAGAAATTACTATTCACCGCCACGAATCCACACATAATTCTTGCATGCTGCCAGGTGTTGATCAGGAAGGCAAGAAAAGCGGCTGAAGATTGATGAAAGGAAAGGCGGCTGATAATTCCACCGAATAAAAACATCCAGCTGGCTCACAATTGTTAGTGAGATAGGCTCTCAATTTTTAGTGAGAGAAAGAGAGTTTTAGTAGTTATACTGATTTTGGTTACAATGAAAATGGCTTAGGATCGGAGGCATAATATGTTGCGTACATTAATTATTCCATATGTACTACATTAGAGATTAGAGACCGTGAGAAAAAACAAAGTTAGTGGTAAATTACAACGTTAGAAGAAAAGATGAGTTTAAGTTTGTAAGGTCAACTACATAAAAATTTCCAACCAAAGATCAAAAAACCCATCAAATACAAAGAGAACGATTACCTTATGAACAGAAGGCGGCGACAGAAGAGAGTTGTGGGTGTAGATGGAAGGTAGCACAACCGCAAGTGGTGGTTTGCGGCGTGCGACGAGCGGATGAGAGTTGTTGCCATTGTCTTCAATTTGGCAAAATGATACGATGGCAGTTTGACTCAGAGCATGCAGCGAGAACTAGACTTCAATATTTATTTATGGAAGTCTATGGAGAAACATAAGTATATTCTTTTGCCCAACTTGTATATTGGTGATTGGTGAGTGCGTGACCAATTATCTATCATATGTACGTAAATTGTAATAGTACTTCGTTTCATAATTTAAGTCTTGATTATATATATAGATATTTTTTTTTTTGAGGGAAAAGAGAAGTGCATTAATCAAAGGGACAAAGTGTCCATAAGTACATAAGGTGTGACTATACTAGGGCAGTGATGCTCCCAACATTGTTCAACACCAAAAGGCACAACTCTAGCAAGGTTATGGGCAACAGTATTCCCATCCCTTTTAACATGAGAAAAAGAAACAGACGAAAAGCATTACACATCGAAAGAATGTCCCCAAGTATTGCATCCAAATCTGAGAAGAAAATTGCTGCTTTCGATAATCTTTTCGTGGCCACCAGAGAGTCGGATTCAAAAATCACTCCATACCATGAGCTTTGGCCAAGCGGGTTGCCATGTAAATGCCTTGCATTCAGCTACCTCGGGAGGCCAGTAGGCACGCACACGTCTAGTTGCCGCAAAGCACACCTTACCTTCCGAGTCGCGGGCTACAACTCCAAGACCCACCCATCCTTCCTCGGCTAGACTGGCATCCGACCATCCGTATTCAATTTAATGGCACCAACCGGGGGGGCATACCACCGACTTGGGCTCGGGGCCGCAGGGGAGCGCACTCCTCCATAAATCCTCACAGCATAGCTATTAAAATCATCCACTTGTCATAATTCTCTGGCACACAACAGTGCAGGGTGATTGTATGCTCAAAGACTCTCCTGTTTCTTTCAACCCAAACGTTCCATAGGATATAACAACCCTTTTGAACCACCTTGGCATCCATCTCACTCCATCTGACGAGGGTATCACACATGGCTTCATCTTCCACCCCCGTCAATAATATATGACCACCCAGCTCTTCCCACAACTTCAGCGACATCGGGCAGCGATAGAATAAATGTAATTGCGTCTCATCCTCTCTATCACAGCAAGGGCATCCTGCTTCATCGATGAGGTGGCGTCTCTGAAGTACTTTCCTTACTGGGAGTGAACTGGTGCAGGCACGCCACAGGAAATGACGTACCTTAGGTGACACATTTAGGCTCCATAAAATATTCCACACTCTATGAAAGTCATCCAGGTTCCCCCCTTTTCCCAACATATAAGCAGTTTTCACCGAATAAGTGCCGTCCTTAGAATATGCCCAAGTTAAAACGTCCTGCAGACATCTAGTGCTTAAAGGAATGACCAGTATACATTGTTGGTCGCGTTCATTGAAATGACGCTCAATAAGATCCACATTCCACTCCTTCCGATCAAGATCCATTAAATCTCCCACCACTTCTAGCCCTCCACTCGAGCACTCTTGATGAATCTACCTTCTTCATCTCCTACCCATGGTGCACTCCATATGTCAATTTCCCTACCGTCTCCAACCCTCCAAATCACTCCCTCCAATACCAAACTCTTCGCCCCCCAAATACTCCACCACGAGTAGCTATGCGAGTATCCTAAGCCGTCTTGACACAACATCACCATGTGGATAATACTTGGCACTCATTACCCTACTCAAAAGGGACTCTCTATTATGTAACAATCGCCAAACTTGTTTACCCAATAAAGCATCATTGAAAACCGCAAGATCCTTAAATCCCATACCCCCCATACACTTGGGTTTGCACATTTTCTCCCAACTTAGCCAATGCATTTTCCGTTCATCCCCTTTTCCTCCCCACCAGAATCTAGCCATAGCAGAGTGAATTTCTTGTATAACAGCAACAGGGAGCTTATAAACTCCCATCAGATATGTAGGCAAAGCTTGGATAACAGCCTTGATGAGAACCTCTTTCCCAGCGCGCGACAATAACTTCTTTTTCCACCCCCTAACTTCTTCCACATTCTATCTAAGAGTTCCCGAAAAAGCACTTTCTTAGACCTCCCACAAAGAGCTGGAATACCAAGATACTTCTGGTGTCATCAACTTGCCTCATATGGAGAAGATAATCAATTCTTCTTTTTTCTCACAGCTTACACCTCTACTAAAGGAACTTCCGACTTTTCATAATTAATTTTCTGCCCGGATGCTGCTTCATATTTGTTGAGATATCAACTATTGTCAAGCACTCCTGTCGGTAGCCCTGGTAAAGAGAAGACTGTCATCAGCAAAAAGAAGGTGAGAGATTTCTGGACCATTCCGGCTTGCTTTCGCACCATGAATTTCTTTCGTAGCCACCTTTTGTTTAACCATCTGAGAAAAAGCATCAGCAACCAAGATGAACAAGAAGGGAGATAAAGGATCACCCTGACGTAATCCCCTGGAGGGAGTCACAGAACCACATACTCGTCCATTAATAATGAAGGAATACGAAACAGTAGCAACACAACTCATAACCAAATTAACCCATCGCTCACTCCGCATCAGTCAATAGTAGCTTCCTGAGGAAACCCCACTCCACTCTATCATATGACTTACTCATGTCAAGTTTCATCGCAACCAATCCTTTCCTGCTATTATTCCTCTTCTTCATAGTATGAAAGATCTCCAGAGCAATGAGAGAGTTGTCCGAAATCATCCTTCCAGGAACAAACGCACTTTGGTTCTCCGTTACAATACAAGACAGAAATTGTTTAAGCCTCAACACAATAGCTTTAGAAGCTATTTTGTACAATACATTGCATAAACTTATAGGCCTAAACTCAGAAACAACAGTAGGGGATTTAACTTTGGGAATAAGAGCAATATGAGTACAATTAACATTCCCCGGGCAAGAATAGTTATGTAAAATGTTGCTAACAAAATCAAACACCTCATCACCAATTATATGCCAGAATTTCTGATAAAAGATAGCATGCATACCATCAGGCCCTGGGGCTTTACAAGGATGCATATCACTCAAAGCTGCAAAAATCTCCTCTTTTCAGTAAGGCTTCAGAAGGATGTCGTTATACTCCTGTGTCACAGACGACTTCACATGCTGCAGTACTTCCTGAAAATCATGAGAAGAAGGCTCGGAAGAAGTAAAGATCTCCTGAAAATAGCGTTCCACTACACACTCAATCTCCTCACCCTCCGTTTGCCACCTCCCACCACCATCGAAAATACCATGAATGAGGTTCCGTTTTTTCCTTTGAGAAGCTTTATGATGAAAATAAAAAGTATTTCTATCCCCATCCTTCACTTCCGCCACTCGCGATCTCATGTACCAGTAAGCCTCGTGCTTAGCATGTAATGCATCCAACTCCTGCTCCAGAATCGCACACCTCTCACAGCTATCATTCGAAATAGCTTCACATTGGGCTGCATGTAACTTTTTCTCCACTACATCAATTTTCTTCCTAAGAGACCCGAAAGCCTTCTTACTCCATCCCTGCAACTCCCTTGCAACAGCCCCTAATTTTTCACAAATTCTACCACCCTGCTGCACACCACGCCTCCCTCACCACCTCCTCACAAGCATCATCTAGAAGCCAAAAGGTCTCAAAACGGAATCCCCCCGCCCGTCTTCTCAGCATCCCCTCATTTCCCAAACAACGTAATACAATAGCAGCATGATCCGAACAATAACGCACCTTATGATCAACGAAGGCCTCAGGAAATAAATTCATCCAAGAACGCGAGACTATAAACCGATCCAAGCGTTCTCGAATTCGAGTTTCCGGACTCCTCCCTCTCTCCCAAGTGTGCCACTGCCCCACAAAACGCAGCTCTCCCAGACTACAGTCCTCCATCACGTTACGGAACCCCACCATAGCTCTTCGCTCCCTCGAAGCACCCCCTTCCTTCTCATCATAACTCAAAATTTCATTAAAATCACCTCCAAAAACTATAGGCCCCTCATACTCATCACACAACCCTTTTATCAAAGCCCAAGTTTTATATTTATTTTCCTCTTCCGGCCATCCATAAATACCCACAAACCTCCATCGCACATCCCCATTACTCACTACATCACCACAGATATAATTTTGGGAAAAAGACACCATCCTAAAAGAGATCGTTTCTTCCTTCCAAAACATACATAAACCTCCAGCTCTCCCAACACACGAGACTCCAAAAGCCCCGGAAAATCCAAGACTCTCCTTTTTCTGCTCAACAATATTTTTAGTGACCTTAGTTTCCGACATAAAAAGAATGTCGGGGGTATTAGAGGCATTAAGCCTTCTCAACTGACGAACTGTCCAAGGGTTACCCATTCCCTGACAGTTCCAACACAAGATTTTCATAATGCCTGGCGGGGTTGGTTACAACCAACCTCCGCCTCAACAATCTCAACATTATTGTCATTATCAGAAAAATCAATCAATTTAAGTTTCTTTGAACTCAAGTTATCAGACCCGTGAAAATCATCCACAATCATATGATCAACCATCCTTCTTTTTTCCCCTACCTGACCACCAGAATCAATATTGCATGTGTTCACATCATTAAAATCAATAACAGCGCCCTCCCCAGCACTTTTAGACAACCGACATTTTTGTTTTTGTTTTTTAAATTTTGTGGCCACCTTCCCATCCCCTGCAGCAAAAGAGTAAAGGGTGGTATTATAGTTAATAAAATCACCTGGAGGCGATGCAACAACGTCCAAGGAGGGACTCATGGTGGACGGACCCAACACCTCACTCAACCCACCAAGAGGCTCCATAACAGCAGCCTTTGTTGCGACGGCAGGGCTTGGTCTTACGTGAGAGAGAAGGTCCTCGACCCTAACCTCGCGACTTGCGCGAGAAGCAACTCCCTCGGTACCCCCAGCATGAACCACCTCTACCGCTGCCGATACCACCTCGGCTTTGGACTTCGGAAAGTCCTCCCCCTCTCCAGCAAATGGGTCGCGAGCCACTAACGTCGGTTCCGGCTTATTTCCCGACTCCATCTCTTTTCGGGGGCTCTCAAAACTAATAACACGAGCACAACTAAAAAACGCCTTCGTTTCCTCCTCTATCTTCTGCCTACCACGACGCGGAGAAGCTCTCAACCAAGAACCCCACTGCTTGTCCTCCGTTTTACCATCATCAACCGCCGCCAAACAATCTCGCTCAATATGACCGATAATCCCACATACATAGCAGAAAGTAGGCAATCTTTCATATTTTATTTCAACCAAAGCAGTCCCATTTCTCACAGATATAGTTTGAACTCTCCGCAAAGGTTTCGAAACATCAACCATCACTCGAACCCGAGCCGACGTGTCCCATCCTACCTCATCCGTCTCGACTTCAAGAACTTCCCCTACACTCCTGGCTACCAAGTTAATGTGCTTCGCCGACCGACATCCTAATGGAAGGTTGTATAAGCGAACCCAAAAAGGGCAGCAGGTCATTGAAATTTCCGAGGGTTGAAGGTTGCCATCGATATCATGCAACATCAGCAAGTTTTGATCAAACGTCCATGGTCTACCTGCTAGTACCTTCGCTTTGTCCCGAGCACTCGCAAATTGGATCACAAATAATCCATTCTCTATAGCGCGAAAGAGAGCGCCTTTCGACAAGGACCAAATTTGTTTCATGGTTCTCTTTAGGGCTTCAAAGTTATATGATCGAACCGTTAGCACTTTGCCTACTAGGGCAAGATTAATATTTTGGTTTGTCTCATCACACGCCACATCTCCGAAATCAACAACAGTACTTTCCTCAGCCATTATTTTTAGGTTTGAGATTCTAGAAGCAATCTCTTCAGCCATGACAGAAAAACCAATCCCAAGAGGGATCACAAAACTCGAAATATCGAGCAAAAAACGAGGACAACCAAGACTCTCTCTCAAACCCTAGAAATCGCCACTAGGGAGAGACTTTCCTTGTTAGATATTGTCGTTTAAAGGGCCAAAATTAGGTTATATATATATAGATATGGTGATTGGTTAACGAGTATATTACTTCTTCCGTCTCATAATATATAAGTTTTGATTATGTTTTATATGAGAATTAAGGTAAGTGGGAGCTTGTTTTATTTGGATAAATAGTTTCATTTTTATTAGGATACACTTACATTGATTTTTTTAGCAAAAAATAAAAATTGAACACTTAGTGTTGCACAATTAGAGATGGCAACGGGTGGGATTTGGGTCGGGTGAGCCATCACCCGCATCCATCACCCGATTAGATTGACTCTCATCCATCCATCCGTCACCCGCTTTACTCATCACCCGAAATCCATCCATCCATCACAACCGGGTGATTCGGGTCGGTCTGGTGATTAACGGGTGAAAAATCTAAATATCAAATTTAGATTATAGCTATTAAAAAAATAATGTACCCAATTTTCACCTAAACTTTCCAAAATCATAAATAAATATGTCGATGTTTTAGGCATAAAGAAAAGGTGACGTCGCACCATACAAGTTTTAGGAAGTCGTTTTCACAATAATAAAGTCTCGACAACAATACTTCAACAATACGAGTTTCGAAAATACGAGTTTGAACAAAAAAATTAAACGGATGGATAATGGGTCGGGTGCTTAACCGGGTGGTGGATCGGGTGATGGGTGAGAAATGGTCACCCGCATCCTACCCGGATCCGTCATCCGGTTCATCCGTC
Organism: Beta vulgaris subsp. vulgaris; assembly: GCF_026745355.1. NCBI lineage: Eukaryota > Viridiplantae > Streptophyta > Magnoliopsida > Caryophyllales > Amaranthaceae > Beta > Beta vulgaris. The sequence continues at coordinate 55,540,343 of NC_079202.1, read as the reverse complement.
ACCCGGTCTTCATCCGTTTATTACGGTTTTTCACCCTTTTATTTAAACAGGGTGGAGCGGGTTACTGGATATCCACTGGATATTGCCATCCCTATGCACAATCTAATGTGTAGAGAAGTTCAATAGGGTAAAAGATTTCATTTTGTTATTAATAATGGTGTATTAGAAGGTGAAATTATGAGGACATTTTGGAAATTATATTATTTTCATGAGTGTATTGTGGACATAATTATTGATTGAAAATAGAAATAGAACTTATATTTTAGGACACCTTATAAGAAAACACAACTTATATTATGCATGGGACGGAGCCACGGAGGGAGTAAGGGTATGTTCTCTTCGGCATAAAACAACTGAACTGAGTTAAGCTGAACTGAATTGAACTGAGCTAAGCTGAACTGAACTGAACTGAATTGAATTGAATTAAACTGAATTGAATTAAATGAATGCAATAAATATATAAATGATATTTAAATAATAATAGTATGAATATTAAATAATAATTATAATGATAAGTAATAATAATGAATAATGAATAATTAATAATGAATAATAATAGTATTTTGGATATTTTTAAATGATACTCCCTCCGTTTTCTAAAGATCTTCCTTGTTACTGTTCCTATAAATACCAGGGAGAATCCATTTGTGTGGGGGTATGGGGTGGGTAAAGTAGGAGAGAGAAAGAGGTTAAGATAAATAAACAAATATAAAAGGGTTAAAGTAGGAGAGAGAACGGGAGTAAATTGAATTAATAATGTAATAGTGGACCATATGATAGGGACATGAGAGGGTAAAAGGGGAAAAAAATTCCAAATAAGGAATAAAGTAGAAGAGGGAAGATCTTTTGGAAACACACTTAAACGGAAAGAGAGAAAATCTTTAGGAAGGAGTAGTTATAAATAAATAATATTAGTAGTCATAAATTATTAATAATAATAATATAATTAATGATAATAATGATAATTAATAATAATTATTTTATATTATTTCTATTAATATATTAATACTTGATGATGATTATATAATAACAATAATATCTAAGAACTAAATTAATATTACTATTTTAATAATTAGATTTGATAATATAATAATATTTAGTAATAAAAATAATAATTGGGTCGAACCGCGTAAAATTACATCATAAACCGTTTTGATGCGATTTGATTGGTTTGTGGGCGGAAAAACGTGGGTTTATTTGTGCTTTTGACCTAAACCACGTTCCTCCTAATAATAATAGTAATAATAATGAGTAAAGCTATAATCAATAAAATAATATATTGAAATATAATAATAATAATAATAATAATAATAATAATAATAATAAGAGTAATTAGTGAAATAAATTATACCAACATAATAATAATATTTAACAAAATAATTATAAAAGAATGTAGCTGAACTGAATTGAACTGAGCTGAACAAAATTGAACTGAAGTGAAAATAAGCTGGGGAGAACAGGCCCTAAATGACATTTTCATGTAAATCTAATGCAATATACTTACTTTCACACTGAATAATCGTACGATAAGAAAACAATTATTATTTGGAATATTCTTGAAAAAACAGGAGGAAATTTTTAGATAAAATAATAATATTACTTTATAATAATGAATATTTTGAGGAAAAATAATAATAGTTATTCTAAATATTATGATAAAAATTAATTATATTGGTCCCTCCTTTTTGCTTCATCAGGACAAGGTCTATTAATTTGGTTGTATGGGTCGGGTCATGTCGGATATTCGAGTTCAATGTCATTCGCGTTTTAGTCAAAAAAAATATCCATATAAATTCGTACCGCTTCAGGTCAACTCGAGTTGTCACCCTCTCGAGGCAGATCGTACTTATTCGCATCGGGTTTATAGTAGTTTTGTAAGCATCTAAACTTATGCAACTTAAACAATTTTAATTTTTGCAAAGAGTCGTCAATCAGTTTTCAGGAAAAAAATTAATAAACCACAAATTGAAATTCAACCCCTAATTTAATGAAGCATTATATTGCAAATAAAAAAGCAATATACACATAAAATTAACGGGTTTTTCATCAAATACCCCGACAAATCAACAAATTCACAATATACCCTCAAATTCCCAACCCCTAATTATATTTTGAACTTGTGAGAATTTCTAATAAGGCTTTAAGCCATTAACTCTCAATTTATGCCTTCGTATCACACAAAAAAAAAAGATTGGGAAATATAATACTAATAACAAATCACAAATTAACTTCATAAAAAAAAATTAAATCGTACACACTTAGAGTATTGTCAAAGGTACTATCGTTTAGGGTCTACGGGCCTGTTCTCCCCAGCTTATTTTCAGTTTAGTTCAGTTCAGTTCAGCTCTAATAAGTTCAGTTCAGTTCAGTTCAGCTCCAATAAGTTCAGTTCAGTTCAGCTCCAATAAGTTCAGTTCAGTTAAGTTCAGTTCAGATCAGTTCAGTTCAGTTCAGCTCAGCTCTATTCTTTTATAACCATTTTGTTAAATATTATTATTATTATGTTGGTATAATTTATTTTACTAATTACTATTATTATTATTATTTAAATATATATCATTACTATTAAGTATTATTATTATTATTTTTATTATTATTGTTGTTGTTGTTTCTATATATTTTTTATTATAGCTTTACTAATTATTATTACTAAAATTATTAGGAGGAACATGGTTTAGGTCAAAGCACAAATAAACCCACTTTTTTTAGCCCATAAACCAATCAAATCGCGTCAAGACGGTTTATGACGTAATTTAACCCAATCATTATTTTTATTACTAAATATTTTTAAATTATTAAATCTAATTATTAAAATAGTAATATTAATTTACTTCTTAGATATTATTGTTATTATATATCATCGTCAAGTATTAATATATTAATACAAATAATATAAAATAATTATTATTAATTATCATTACTATCATTAATTATTATTATTATTAATTTATGATTATTAATATTATTTATTTATAACTATCATTTAAAGATATTCAAAATACTACTATTATTATTATTCATTATTATTACTTATCATTATAATTATTATTTAATATTCATATTATTATTGTTTAAAATATTATTTATATATTTATTACATTCAATTTATTTCAATGTAATATAATTCAATTCAATTTAATTCAATTCAGTTCAGTTCAGTTCAGTTCAGTTCAGTTCAGTTCAGTTCAGTTCAGCTCTGATAAGTTCAGTTCAGTTCAGTTCAGCTCCGATAAGTTCAGTTCAGTTCAGTTCAGCTTTGATAAGTTCAGTTCAGTTCAGTTCAGTTCAGCTGTTTTATGCCGAAGAGAACAGGCCCGGTGTAAGAGCATATATCGTGATTACTAGTTTACTATTAGGGTGTGCACCATTTCCGGATCGAAATCCGGTGAGCTAATGGATCAAAATTTTGGGGTTTTTTTTTTTGAATTGGGACTAGATCGGAAAAATTATCTCCGATCCGGTTTGGTTTCGAACATATTGGCGGTAAAAAAATATTTTTATTTGATTTAAAGATATTTATATATTAGATACATTAACATTTTAAATAATTTTTATAACAATAATTCTAAAGACAAAATACCGGACCAAAATCTTCGGTCCATTCTGGTCCGGACCAAATTTCGGTCTAATGCTGCTCTTTGCACAAGCCTAATTATTGTGGCTACGGGGTATAATCTGAGCGTTGCCTTTAAAATATTTTCTTTAATGATTAAAGACCTTAACGTTCGTTTGTCATTAAACTCTTATCCTAATTAACTATCTTAAAGGCCTAAACCCTAACTCCCTCTAAACCCTAATCCCTAATCTAATACTCTAAACCCTAATCTAAGAAAAATGTTCAAAAATAGATCCAATGTACAATTTAAACTTAACTATACATTAATAAATGTTCTTCCGCCTAATATCTAATATTCATAAATTAATGGATTTGATGTTCTTTTGTTTTTTCCTATTTTAACTATCATTTAATTTTCAAAAATAATTAAGTACCAAATTTAATGTATTTTTATTTCAAAATTTTGAAAATGTTCATTAACATAATAAACCATGTTCAAAATTAAGATCAAATATATATATCTACAACTTAACACTTTAAGATAAAATGTCAAAAACTAAGACCAAATTACATTTTAATAAAAGGTTGAGAGAGAAAAACAACAAACCTCATTTTGTCACCCTCAATATATGACTCCCTAATTGATATCATGAGCGTTATGTTTTCTTAGTAGGTTATATAATATTCACATCTTCTTGTCTTTTCTCTTATATATAAGTACTAAGACATAAGAGTATACATCAATCCACTACCATACATTCCTATCTTATCTATCAAAAAAATATTTTGTTTGAAAATGGATATTTCCAAAGAATATTTAGTTGAGCGTGCAGTTTTTTGTTGAATTCGCAATTGAAAAAAAAACATATTCGAACGTACAATTTTCAAATCGTAATAAAATTGGCACTGTAACCGATAGAATTAAGAATTCAGACGTGTATGTAAAAACAGTTGATGAATTCAAGTATGTCGACGACCTTGTTTCTAGTGAGGTGCAATTAAGGTTTCCTCCCGGTGTTCTTCCGGTTGTCCAAGACAAGATCATTGCCGCGGCCACCAACACGTCTCGCATAGTTTATTGAGTAGTTCAAAAAAAAAGTTTAGTTTTTTTTGTACTAGTTGTGTTGCTTTTTATTAGCATTTTCTTAGTTAATGATGTATCTTTCTCCTTATTTAATGATCTATCCATTTTTTTCTGCATATTTTCGGTTTGCAATACTCAATTCTCTAAAAATTGATAAATCAAATCAATTTTCTAAAAAATTGATAAATGATATCAATTTGTATCAATATCTACAAAAATAGAGTTTGTCTTGTAAGATACTGACTACTTTCAAACTAAAATTAGACAATGGTAAGCTCAATATTAAAAAGAAAATTAGCCTAATAGTGACTAGTTTAATTTCTTTCGATGACTAGTTTAATCCATTTAATAATCAGGTCTACTTTTATATTAAAATTAGACCGTCTCTCTCAATCATTTTTGACAAAAAAATGAGTAGTGAAGATTGAAAGGCTTTTATGATTTTGGTTACTGAGGCCCAAAGCTAGTTTTTTTAATGGGATTGACCTGATTATTTCAAGAAATACTCTATAAGAATTAGAATGGGCCAAACAAAACTTTATATTTCTGGAATCATAGCCAAGTGGCCCAAGTAGTATGTCTTCAAAATTTTGAAGGGCTTTTTTCTAACCTAATTGAAGAATTCTACTTTAACTAGGATTTACGGATTCTATATACTTCCTCCGTTTTTTTTAGATGTTACACTTTTCAAATTACGGATTCCTAGGTAATTTTCGGAGAGGAGAGATAAAGAGAATAAAAAATAAAAGGGTCTCATGTGAACATGTGATAGGAGAGAGATAGAGAGAAGTTATTACCCAAAATACAAGTGTAACATCTAATTTAAAACTTCCCAAAATAGAAAGTGTAACATCTAAACAAAAAAACGGTAATCTGGTCAGTTTTACCATGACTAGAGCTAATTATGAGACAACTCCCTGTTAAAGAGCTATTATATTATTCTTCCAACATTAAGATAAGCATATATAGTATTGCATTTCACTAAAATACCATGTATACTTCTTGTTTTCTTCCCTTCTCATCGTTCTTTTATTATTCTTTTCTTGGAAATGATTTCAACAATAATTACAGATATGTTTTACTCAGGTCTAGTCTAATAGTCTGATTTCGATGGCTAATCAGCTCCAATCAAGTTTGAACACAAGGAAATAGGATTCACCAGAACGTATCAAATGAGAATTTGTTTTACGGTTTTTTCACCAAATACCCCCGACAAATCAAAAAATTCACAATATACCCTCAATGTTTCAACAATTCACCGTATACCCTTGAGTTTTCGAAAACGTGCATCAGATACCCTTTTCTTAACTTCCGTTAACCCACCGTTAGCTTTATTTACGTTTTTGCCATCATTAAACCCTAACCCTAATCTAACCTAACCCTAATCCTAATTCAACCCTAATCCTTCCCCTAAACCCTAACCCTAACCCGACCTCTTTGGTAGCCCCACCCCCTCCCCTCCACCCCACCCCATCCCCTACCCTTCCCCCTCCCCCACCGCCGGCCTCCCCCACCGCCGGCCTTCCCCACTGCCTGCGCGTCTGTCACCGCAGGCTTCCCCTCACCCATTCCCCGCTGGTTTCCCCGGCGATTTCCCAGCCCCTACCCTCACCGCCGATTCCTAGCCACCGACTTCCCAACCCCGTCGATTTCCCAGCCCCGATTTTACAACCCTTCGAAAAATCCCACCCCTCCCCCTCGAACGCTAAACCCCCACCCCATCGATTTTCCTGCTCGCCGGAGCTTTACTTCCTCGCGTTGTGTCGCTGCTTTGCTGCTTCGCCGGAGATTTTACAACCCTTCGAGAAATTGACGGTGAGGGAGTAGGGGAGGGGCTGCAAGGCTTGCGACGGTAGAGGCGGTTGAGGGGGAGGGGAGAGGGAGCGTGCTGCGGCGGTGGGGGAGGGGGAGGGGGGGGGTGGGTTGGGTGGGGTGGGGGCTGGTGTAGGGGAGGGGGTGGGTGAGGGTTTGGATTTTAGGGTTAGGTTTAGATGTTAGGGATTAGGGTTTAAATTAGGGTTAGTGAATAATGATGGCAAAATTGTAAATAAAGCAAACGGCAGCCTAACGTCCGTTAGAAAAAGGGTATATGGTGCACAAAAATGAAAAGTCAGGGGTATATGGTGAATTGTTGAAACATTGAGGGTATATTGTGAATTTTTTGATTTGTCGGGGGTATTTGGTGAAATAACCGTTTGTTTTATTATACTTCCTTCGTTTAGAAATAGTTGCACCATTTTTAACTTTCACGCATGCCAATGTATGATTTCAACCATTAATATTTTTAATTATCAATAGGTAAAAATTATAAAAAGTTTATTTTAATTAAATTTACATCGAGACAAATCTAACAAAATCCCACATGATTATGTTTTCCTAAAATATAAATCACCAAATATAATCTAAGTGTAAGATGAAATAGTGCACAAAATAAAAATGGTGCAACTATTTCTAAACAGAGGAAGTATTTAAGAAACGTGACAATTTGTTAGAACATCCCAAAGTTGTATAGAGGCAGTTGGGCATATACTATAGAGTAGATTTTACTAGGCATTGACGCAATTTAATTATGTTAAACCAGCAAATTGCATCAATGTGTAGTAAAAATTTCAAGAATATTCGTCACTACGTCAGTATGTTGTACTTGTATTACTTACTAATCAAAGACTAGTACACCAAAAAGTTCCCAAGAATTATTATCTAAAATCAGTCAGTCCATGTAGGAATAACGAGGTATCACGATCAAAAAAGAGGAGCACGAGTAATCACTGATCCGCCAAAAGAAAGTAAAAAAGTTCCTCCACACCATATAACGAAGTTGGTTCCTTGGATTTACATCCTTGCATGTCATGGAACCTCTTGAAGAAGTTGAAATCTGTACCCACAGGCCACATGATATGAAGTTCATTGATGATCCGATTACCATTACCACTATTTATGACCACTAACCAAACATGCCGTAATATATATGTGCAAGACTTGGCCCATGTAGTTCATAGGCGAATCGGATGCGGTCTTAAGGCAACGCTGTCCAGTCCGTTATCTTATTCATGGACGGTCATATGGACAAAATTTATGCAGATATGCAATTACTCCCTCCATCCTAAATTTTACACAATCACTCGCTCCATTCCAAGTTTGTTTTCAAACACTTTAATAACAATATAAGAAAGCGAGAAAGTCTCAAGAAAAATGAAAATATAGATGAGTAATGTGGGACGGGACCTTTCAGAGAAGTAGAGAGGAAGAAAAGGATTTATAGCAACTTAATTGGGATAGCTCGAAAAGGAAATTATGAAAATATTATGGGGTACAATTTAACAAAAATGACAAATTATGTAATTTACCTGCCAATACATGAAAATTTGGATAAAGTTGCGCTGCCATCTGCTAGCAAACAAACAAGAATAGCAAATGAGGAAAGAGGATGGAGAGACCGACAAGTAATGATGGATCATGGATAGAAAGATTCACAGATACTCACGATAATAAAGAGATGATAAGAAGGAAACCAAGTCCAACTTCAGCATGTGAGGACAATATGCTGAGGGTGGTACCATTAGATTCCACCCAGACACAAAGCTCTTCCAAGTATTTTTTGTTCAGTAACAGTAAATTTCCGGCAGCAGTTGGAGGGGGAGGGGGACCGGTGGAGCGGTTTTCGAATATGAAGGGGGACTCGAATTTCCGGCAACAGTTGGAGGAGGAGGGGGGAATCGGATTTCCGGCAGCAGTTGGAGGGGGGAGGGGAGGGGGCCGGTGGAGGGGAGGGGTGGGGGTGCTGCACCGGTGAACGAAGAGGGGGAGGGGGAGCAGTGCTGCGGCGGTGGGGGAGGGGGAGGGGTGGGGCTGGGTAGGGTGGAGGGGAGGGGTAGGGGCTGTCAAGGGGTTAGGGTAAGGAGAAGGGTTTAGGGGTAGGGTTAGATTAGATTTAGGGTTAGGGTTAGATTAGAATTAGGGTTAGGGTTTAATGATGGCAAAATTGTAAATAATGCTAACGGTGAGATAACGGTAGTTACGAAAAGGGTATTTGGTGAACGTTTTCGAAAACTTAGGGGGATATGGTGCACTTTTGGAACATTGAGGATATATTGTGAATTTGTTGATTTGTCGGGGGTATTTGGTGAAATAACCGTAAAATTAATCATCTGGACCCTCCAAGAGCCTCGAGATACCTTAGGATGACATACTCTACATTGCCTTAAAATGTCTTCAATTGCTTGTTTTCTATAGCTCTAAATGCCACATATGCTTGTTCAAGGCTTGAAAATTAATTAATATTAGCCTTCGATGACCTCAAGATGCATTTCATAGAGCTATAAGTAAAGTTAGGCACCTATCAAAAAAAAAAAAAAAGTAAAGTTAGGCATTCATGTAATGATATTATTTTTTTTAACAGGTGGGTCACAGTATTATCAAAGATTTAAAAACTACAACATATTTTAACTTGTTAAGACAAGCGCAAATTTGAGGAATTTCTAAGACCAACCTCAATTTAATAACTAAGGGTGTAACACAAGACTACACAACTTGCAAACTACTCCGCTAAAATCTGATTCGAGCTCATATAGAGTTCGTTCACAACTCAATATATCGGCAAGTAGAGTGGAGCTACTCGAAAACACATTTTTTTTTAGCAGGAACCCAAAAATACAATTATCAAGTACTATCAAAAATGAAATTCCTAAGGTTCCATTTGGTTTGATGGAACACACTCCTATGGAAAATGGTTTTTCATGGAAAATAGTTTTTGATGGAAGAAGCAAAAGAATTTTATTTGGTTTGATGGAAAATATAAAGTTAAAAAGGGGAAAATGGAGATGTTGAGAATGAGAGAGTAGAGGGAAACGATATTCCTTCAAATTTTGAAGAAAAATATTTATAAAAATGAAAAACTCTTTTCTTCCTTTTTTTTTTTTCAAATCTCTTGTTCAACCAAACAATAGAAATTTGGAAAAGTTGTTAAATCCAACGCATCATTAAACCTAAGGGTTGAATTATCACTTGATCATGGTACTCATGGACCAAGTCTTGCAAGGAGTCTTGAACAGAACTACCAACATTTTGGCGTAAATCATGCAACAAGTGTTGTTGAGTCTTTTTGTGTGCGTCTTGATATTCAAAACTCTTCAATTGCAATGTCTACAATTTGCTCCAATAAAAAATTGGATTTTTTGATAGGAATAATCCCACCTTTGAACGATCCTCTCAAAACAGTCACGCCTTTCATAAATGTGGGAATAATCCCACCTTTGGGGTGTGTCTGCTCGAAATGGGCTATTTTAACCTATGACCTGTTTGACCGGTAAAGAATACTTGTTGGCTTTTTTCCCACCCCCATCCCCACCCCAGCAGGCAGGCAACCACCCCCACCACCCCAGCCTCGTCTCTGTCCACCGTCGCCACCCCTTCCCCCTTATTCCCTGTGCCCGTCGCCCTTCCCCCCTTCGCCCCTACCCCCATTTCCCTTTCCTCCTCTCCTCTCACTTCCTCGCTACCCACCCTCGCCGCCCGCCGCCGCTCCCCTCTCCCCCTTTGCTTCACGCCCTTCTTCCTCTCCTCTCACATCCTCGCTGCCCACCTTCGTCGCCCGCTGCCGCTCCCCTCTTCCCCCTTTGCTCCACACCCTTCCTCCTCTCACTTCCTCGCTGCCCACCCATGTCAGCCGCTGCCCCTCCCCTTTTCCCCTTTCCTCCTCCTTTGCACCTGCCACTAGCACCATTCCTCCCCCTGAAGAACAATATTTTTTTTTTGAATTTTCAGTGCAGGAAGAAAGAAGAAGAAGAAGAAGAGTGGTGGAGGTCTACGTTTGAAGCACGCGAGCGAGGGAATTCGTTGGGGAAGCGTGTGGGGGGGGGGGTTGCGGGGGTCGGGCTGCACGTTAAGGGGAGATGCGAAGGGGGGTGCTTGGGTCTGGTAGCGTAGGCAGCGGAGGGGGTGAGCAGAGACGAATGGAGAGGATAGAGGGGAAGGGCAATGAGGAAGGGTGGGTGGCAAGGTGGGCAGAGTCGAAGGGTGGGTGGGGGGGCTGGCTGCGTAAGGGGATAGAGGGGAGGATCGTGGGAGGTTGTGGGGGTGGGAGTGCAGGGGTAGGGTGGTTAGGTGGTGGTGGTTATGAAGGAAAAGAAGGAGAGGAGAAAGAAAAGAGAAAACCTACATTTGCAGATTACCAACAGGCATGAGTCCATTTTTAGTAAATACACCCCAAAGGTGGGATTATTCCCAAATTTATGAAAGGTGGGACTGTTTTGGGAGGATCGCTCAAAGATTGGATTATTCCCATAAAAAAAATCCTAAAAAAATTGCCACTTATCCTTTTTTTTTTTTGTAAAACTAGAAAATGAATGAGTTGCATAAAATTATGGCCATGTTTGGTAAATGGCTTTTTCATTGGCTTTTGGCTTTTCAATTTGATCAAACAGCCAAAAAAAATATTGGCTTTTTGGTTGGCTGAAAAGCTGGCTTTTAAGCCAAAATGAAAAAGTTACCTGAAGCAGCTTTTTGGATTGGTTTTTGGCTTATTGGCCCACAAACTCTCTAATAAACAACCAACAACCACAATTAATTTTGCCAAATACTTTTGCAAACAGCTGGTTTAAACAACTAACTTAAAAGTCAATACATACAACCAATGCTTCTAGCCAGTCAAACAAACCATTTAAACCAGCCAAAAGCCAATAACCAACCACCGATTGCCAAACAACTCCAATGTTAAGGTAATGTAAAGTAAGTCTACATAATGAAATACAAAATTAGAATGAATCTAGAGATCAAAATGAAATGAGAAACTAATGTCACAAAGTTTAAAATCTTATGAATAAACTCACCTAAAACAATAACGAAAAAGAATAATTTATAATCTAAACTCGAACTCGACTCGATTCATTTAAGTACGCCGTAACAAGCCAAGACGAACTACTTCATAGAGTCGAAAGCGTTGAGTAAAAGCTGAAAGTTAAGATCCCAAATTCCCATCATCTGATCTTACGACTTAGGAGGCGCACAACCCAGAAGGAAAGAGAGAGAGAGAAAGAGAAAGAATGGAACATCACAACACCCAAAAATACGGCGTTCCTCTTTACGGCGCATCGTGGGTTCCCTTCAACGCCATCAAATCCACCGATTCAACATCCGATGACGTCGTCGGCGCCGGAAAATCGTCGCCGGAATTTCTCGTCCTCGCCGGAGGTGGCGGAGAAGGTCGTAGCGGCATTCCCAACGCACTTCTCCTCTCTGAATTTGACTCCTCCGCTAATTCTCTTTCTTCTGAACCTGTAAGTTTCCTAATTCAACGATTCGTGATCTTCTATAGAATCAATTTCTTAATTTTGTCATCTAATTTCTCAAGTTATGTTTTTGAATCATGTAATTACCTTAATTAAGTAATTGATATAGTGAAAATTGCTGTGTGTTTTTTCAAATAATTGAATGAGATCTTAGTTTGAAGTTATTAGTAATGTGAATGAGTGATGAGCTTTAATTTGTGGATTATTTTTTTAGGTTTTTAGACTTGGAACTGCTGCTGAATTGCCTTACAGAATGGCAGTTCATCCTCAGGGTGACGGTCTTATCTGCTCCTTTCCTAAAGATTGCAGGTATTTTTTTTTGCCGTTATTGTGGTAAAAGTTTCAATTCCAGTTACTTGTTTAAACAATGGATCTTTGGGATTGTATATCGAATTGTGTTTTCGATATAAATTTTGACGAGTTCAGATAACCCTTTCGCATTTGTATGTTAAAAAATGTAGAAAATTTGTTTGCTTAAATAGTTTATTTGTATAAGAACACACTAATAGATGATGATATTAGTAATGGAATTATCTCATTATTATTCTTAGATAGTTAGGTTGAAAAAAATATGTGATATACTGCTACCCATCAGGTAATAAAGAACAAATTCATGAACATTAAGTCTTATCCTAATCGTATAGGAAGGAGGACTAAATACAAATTCAATTGGCTCAGTACATACTGCACCAATGGTAGCTCTTATTTATGATGTTATACATGAATATCTAAAGTACATGTAGGCTTAATGTAAAATGACGTGATAACTGTTTTACTTCTGGATTTATGTTGTGAATAATTTTATATATCTAGTGAATGGATACTTAGTGTATTTTGCCTAGGTTGCACAATTATTAACCCCTTATATAACGTGTACGGGTTATCAACGCATATCTAACACTCCTTGATACATCTAGGACATGCTAAACCTCATATCATGCTATCTTTTCAAAATAGAACACTTATAAGCCACAAGTAGGATACATATGAGACAATTGATGCCTCCAACATATTTGAACAGAGTAAGGAAAATTAGAAAGAGATGTGGAATAAGGGAAAAGAAGGAAGCAAAGGCTGTTGAGTATACTAGATATAACCAATGAAAGTTAGAAAAAGTTTATTCATCATCATTATGATTTAGTGGTCTTAGTTTAACCCCATTATAATATAGTATGTATATTACCTAAAAAATATGTTATCACTTCAAACTTCCTTAAAAGTTAGTGAGGCCATAGAATTTGGGTAAAGTTATCAGGGTAAGATTTACTTCAAGATTTATCTCTTAATACGTATGTAGTTGTGTGTGTGTCCTTCAACTTTGAGATCACACTTTCACATGTTCATATTCAGTATGTGAAATGTAAATGTTTTGATGGATGCATGTGTTCGTGTGTGTATATTTCACAAAGATTTAATCCACTCCCACTTTACCTTTTGCTTAGGTGGTTTGATTGGGACATAAATAGTAACAACGAGAGTGGGAGATTAAATTTACGATCATCTGACAAGGCTCTTACGAAGTTGGAAGATGTTGGCCAACAATTGTCTTTAACATTTAGTTTGGATGGCTCGTTACTTGCCACTGGTGGTGAGGTATATATGACTCTTTAGCTCTCTTACTCTCTGCTCTCATGTTCTCATGCTGTATGGATAATTGGGTATATTTTCACTGTACTCTTTTTCCTTCTTATTAAGTAGTATTTTTTGTTTATCTGATGGTGAATATGTCTCATCAATTGTGACCTCTTCTTTTCTCTTTTTTCTGTTTCTCCTTCCTCTCCTGGCTTGCGGTATGGGAAAGGAGAGATTACATTGAGGGTAATATTCGCCTAATAGTGGCCCAGTGCATGTATGAGATCAATACTGAGATTAAGGTTTTCTAGGTTGACTTGCTCAAGCACTATTTAATGATGTTGATAGAGTACAACTTTCTTTATTTTTGTTGTTGGCTCATTGACATCCATGGATTGTCCAGTGCCCTCAATGCAATATTGAGTCTAGTGGATGCTCAAGATGGCCCTGGTGTATTATATTATCCCCCATGAAGAGCTTATGTTCTTCTGATGTCGGTATATCAAATCTTTTATGATAGCCAGAGCAATAACAACTTACTCCTTGAAGGCTTTTGAATTTTGATCTTTTGGGATTTTAGAAAACTACATTTGCTCTCCGAAAAGGCATCCAAAAATTTGATAGATGTGGGCACTCCTTACTCCTTAGAGTAATTACACTAATGAAAAAATTTGTCTTGAAAATGGGTCATCAAGCTTGACCCAGAATAAAATCCGCTTCGTGACGATATTTATCATAGAAATGTGTTATCAAGTTCAAGTCTGATGGCTGATGAGTGATGACCAAGGAGAGGGGTATGATCAACTTGTTTTAGTTAGGATTGAGGTTGATTTTGTTATTTTGGTTATGGATGATGACCAAAAGGACGTGGAGGAGTGAGAAAGAGAGGACTAAACCTTTTCTGGTCATGAGTGGCACTGCTCTATAGCTCATAGGAGTAATGGATCTAGGAATGTATAACTGGGTATGCGATTTAAATACAAAAATGTGTTTGGTTGACTATAAGGACAAAGATGGAAGGGGAAGGGAGGGGAGAGGAGAGGAGGGAAAGATTGAGCTATGAAGAAGATCCGGGGGTTCTTCTTTTCAATAAAGTCATGTTAGCTTAGCGAATGCATGGAGTATCATCATTATCTAAAGAAAAGTTTCTGGGATTTAGAGTGAAAGGAGTCTGTGGAAAGAATTTTTATCAGATTATGTTGTTTTTTTTATATATATATTTTCTTGTGATGCAAAATATTATGATTTTACAATTCTTTTGCAGTACAGGATGGCAAATTAAGGGTTTTCAAGTGGCCTAGCTTGGATGTTTTATTTAGCGAGGAGGAAGCCTATACTTCTGTGAAGGACCTACATTTCAGGTTTATATCTTTAGCAGCTGAAATAAATGGTGAGACTTTAGAACTTTTAATTGTGTATGTGGATATATGACACTTTTCCTTTTTGCAGTATAGATGGGAAGTATCTGGTCTCTTTAGGAAGTGGTGGCCCTTGCAAGGTTTGGGATGTAATTTCATCAAAAGCTATAGCTACTTTAGCCAGGGAGAATGTGAGAATTCTAACACTACTTTTCCTTTTAAGTCCTTTGTGAGTTGTAACTTGTAGTCACACTTGTTCATTAGTGTTTTGAACTTGGAGTTATAAGACTGTTGATTTGGACGTACCTGTGAGTCCTGGTACCAAGTGTATATATATGTTTCTTTTAGCTTTAACAAATGATATTATCCTGCCCTGCCCTCGTTTTCCTTTTGATATTGTCCTAGTGCATTTGACATTTTGGCGCATTAGTTTCTCACTTGGTAATGTTTGGTGTAGGATGAGATCTTTGGGTTTTGTAGGTTTTCTCAAAGTAGTGAAAATGAACAGGTCCTTTACACAACCGCTATGCAAGGTAAAGTGTTTCATGTGCTAATTGCTATTTGCTACTATGTTCTTATGATCTTCCAGATGCACAATTGTTAACGGCTGGTTTCTGAACTTTGCTGTAAATTGTAGATAAAGGTGGGAGTATAATATCATGGAATACCAAATCCTGGAAAAGAATAGCCTCGAGGCGTATTGTCAGGGATCCAGTTTCAGCATTTAATGTCTCAGTTGATGGAAAGCTCTTAGCCATGTAATTGCTATACCTTTCTTTCCTCCCCCCCCCCCCCCCTCTTATTCTCTTTCTCTGTAATTTTGACCAATTTTGCACTGTTGATAAATTTCTCCATGAATATCTTTTTGTAGAATTTGTAGGGCAATCACTCATGCTGAATACTTTCCCTTTTTGAAACTTACTTTTGGATCCATTTTCTTTTAAAAAATGGTTATTATGTTACTCGGACTCTTCATTTTCACTCACGTACCCAATGTCCGATCGTCGATACTCGGACATTGATATGACACTTGGACACTTCATCTTGAGTGTATAATTGACGTGTCGAATACTTGGACAGTACCAGTATCCGATACTCATACCTGAATCCAAGTAATAACTGGCATTATCAAATTCGAAAATTTACTCCAAGGATCTGTTTGTGCTGTTGCCGCTTACCTATATTCCATATGAAATGTTAATTTATTATTGGGATTACAACTGATATTTGTTTGGATCACCTATCCTTTTCAGTTTCCACTACTTTAACTCATGCAATAGTTCATCATTTTGGCTGGTAGACTTTGAAGTGTGATTTGTGCATTGGTTGGAGTGCATGCTTGTATGTGTATATATGTTGTATGTTTGTGTATGGTTTTCCTAACTGGTTAAATTGTAGTGGGACCATTCAAGGGGACGTTCTGATTATAAATTCATCAAAAATGCAAGTCCAGATGAATGTGAAGAAGGCACACCTGGGCTTGATAACTGCATTGACCTTCTCACATGACTCAAGGTTAGGAACAGATGCCTTTATCCTAATTAGAAACAATATTTTTTATGTAAGCACTAGAATTGATGTTAAAATTATGGCTCTATGTTCAGGGCTTTGGGTTCTGTATCCATGGATTCAAGTGTGAGAGTGACAATGGTTCAAGACAAAAGCTCTAATGGTGTGTGCTTGCTCTGATCTGAAGCTTAAATTATATTGTCCATTTAGTGTGATTATTTATCTTCATGCAACTTACAGTCGTTCAGACATTATTGAAGTAGAAGTTGGTGTAGAATCGGGTGTACTGTAGAGTTTTAGCGTGTGAGGAGATGGTCAGAAAGGAACATATGATACTACTTTCTTTTCTTTATTTAAGAATCGTGCTCTTTTCGTTGATAAATAAACACTATTGAAGTAAAAATCCCACACAAAAAGGAAAGTGGAACCTTTATAGCTAACCGACCATGTTAGGACTCAAGTTGTAAGTTATCACAAGGTCAATGAAATTCATGTAATGTGTAAATAACTTTAGAGCACCATTTGTTGTGACGTATCATGCACTTCTAAAAACTAGGGGCCTTCTGTCCTTCCACTTCCTTTTTGATTTTTTGATTTTTTGATTTTTTGATTGGGGACAGCTGAAATATCCCTTGCAATTGCATTATTATCTAACTTCTAAAACTTGAGCAGTTGCTCCTTATCGACATTCAAACTATCTAGAAAAACTGGGTTCCTTGAAATGTTTTGGTAACCTATTCAGGTCACTGGACCACCTACGTGAAACTTTCTTTCTTGCTTAATTTCACTGCCAAAGAAGGTTGTCCTGTTTCACTTTTCCGTGTTAGCAACCTATCAGATATCGATTTACTTGACTGCAAGGACAATCCTATTTAATTTATTTAATCTGATTCTCCTAGAACATTTCCCAATATCTGCCAGATCCAATAGTCCTTTTTCCAATCTAAAATGTAGTCTGGACAATTCCACAAGGTAACTTAATTGAAATTTGCTTTAATTTTAGGAAATTAAATCCTTAGGAACCCAAAATAGAAGGGTTTCTCCTTTAGATTCCATCCATTTAGTGAAATCATTCCACTCATGGTGATAAATTGGCGATTTCACAAGTCCTTAGAGACGGAAGCAAAGGAGCAAGGAACATTTATCATATCACAACGAAAACAAGGAAAAAGAATTTCACCTCAGAAGTCATTGCACATTGTTACGACTCCTAATCTTTTGTTTTTGTGAATGCAGGTTTGAATTATTGGCTCATCATGTTGGTTATACTACTTGCAATTGTCTACCTTTTCTTCCGGCCAGACAAACAACTTTTGACCAAAGATTTATAAATGTCTGCCGATGTGCCAATGATACAACATGGCTAAGAGATACATTGAAGCACCTTTCAAGTAGAATGTCTATTTATATTGGATTGATATGTGTATGAACTTTTCTTTTTATGGTGTTTCAGAATTTTGAGGTATGGATGCGTGATTCAAGTTCAGTTCAATAATGTGACAGATACTACTCTATGTGAAGAAATTATCATGATAATTGACATATTTAACTACAGTTGTAAAGAAATCTGTTAGGTAAATCACCTTTATGTTGAACTTCGACATCATATCTTTTCCTCTGCCAAACTAAATTTGATTTCTTATGTTTCGTATAAAAAGCTATAGTTATAACCCTATCTAAGAAACAAGCAATTTAATAGTTCTGGAGAGCTATTTGTGCTAAATCGGTGATTTATAAATTTCTTACAAGCTTTGTTTATTTTAAAGTTGCACTTAGTGATTCTAATTCCTTATAAATTTTAGTGGCTTTTTGAAAATTTAGTTAATAAACACCTTGATTTCGTCATTCCATATTACCATATATACTACGTCCGGTCTTTATTAGTTTACCCGTATTTCTTTTTGGGATATCCCTTATTAGTTTACTCATTTTTTTAATTTTTATATCTAGAATGAAATCATTAACTTTCCATCACACATACATTCAATTTTAACATAAAATAATAATTTATCTTTCCTTTTATGTCCTACAACATTGTTTCTTTTAAAACTTTGTGCAAAATAAACGAGTAAATTAATAAAGATCAGAGGGAGTACATTCTATGGTGAAAGACAATCAAACATCCTAAAATAAAGAAAACGGTATTCTCTTTGGTCTAAAAATCTAAGCAAGGTGAATTCATAATGAAAAAGTAACTCATCATAAGTAATGATAAATATCATACAATAATACTAAGATAAAAAGAACTGACTTAAAGTTGTACCCAAATCACAAAAAAGTTGGACATACAATTGTGACTTGGTAGTGTTTACATGACGTAACATGCATTTGGATCTTCGTCGCTGAACCATTGAGGAGCATAAACATAGTGAATTATGTAAGGAGTGTTAGTTTCTTTAAGCTTCTCTTTCACATCTTTCACTTCCTCAACATCAATAACTTTCTTTGTGTTTTTTGTTTCCTCTACTTTTTTTATCTCTCCCTTTTCATTCTTCACTTCCTTCTTTACTTCTTTGGCGCTTACAATTTCTGCATGTTTGTGAAACTTCTCTCGTATGTGCTTTACCAATTTATCCCCTTCAATGCTCCCCTCAATCAACATAGTCTGAGCTTTCATATCAGATTTTACATTATAAATTGCTGCCAATAAATACCAAATGACAAAAAATAAGTGACAATAAGATGCTCCCTTCATTAGACAATAGTTGTCACATATTCACATGTTACATACCTTTCAAAAAATTAAGAATATAGTTGCATTTTTACTATCATCTCCTCATTAATACTATTTTATGAGATGGTTTCTTTGTCATTTTAAAATAGTATATACGACTATGAATTTGGAAGGAAGGGAGTAATTTGATGCAATAAATCTTGGAAATTTCTAAAAAAGGATTTTTCTAATTTATGCCACAAGGCATAGGTTAAGAATTTCTAAATTTCATTAAAAAATATAATACGACAAGATCAGAGTTGCATCAAAATGGCCAGGAAAATAAATGATCATACCTTTATGCCTTAATAGCTTCCGACGAAGATCAGCCTCACATTGATCACAATGCAAATGTGCCTTCACTTTATGGGTGAATACAGTTGCCTTCAGAGTTCAAAAGGTCCACCAAGAAACTTTTAGTTTGATGCAATTACCATTATAATTTAGAAAGATAAGGAAGTTAAATGATTTAAGCACAATTACTAAAAATAGCTATCAGATTATGTCACTTCACTTTATTCTGAACTATTTGGAATAAAGTTCAATGTTCTGTACAAAATTAGTAAATACAAGTATATTTTGCATACTTCATATATGAAGTTTTGCTTCAACTTATGTAGGGCTACTTTAGATACGAAGTTCCTACTTATGTAAGGCAGTAAAAGAATGTAACTACAAATAACTTACTTCTTTGGTCTCCTTGACAACCTTCTCTACTACAACAGTGTGTTTGTAATTTGCTTCAACTTTGAGCAATTCCACCTTCCTCTTGCTTATTTTCTCTATTCTTTGGTGGATCTTCTTCGAATCGATAACTCCTATGACCTTTACTTCACTCTTCGCGAAGTTCACATCCACGTTTCGTACTCCTGCATGTATGTATAGACAACAAACGATTCAAGAAAAGAGTTGAGTGATACTTGAGGTCGTTGGGTGCTTGTTACAATGCAAAATTCGCCTGGGTGCTTGTTAAAAGAATCTAGAGTTGATCATGGTCTGATTAGGCTCAATTAGCTCGACACAATGAGCGCAATAAACAATCCGGTAATATTGGAGTCAGCCACATCCAACGATTGAGCCAACCAGTTGAGCCAGAAATTAGGCTGTCTGAACAGGGCCTGCATACTTGATCAGTTCTAGTAATCTACATTAGTTGTATTTGATACAGACCCCCATTTTGTACAATGATTTATTTTCTGATTTTCAGAACATGACAGTGAAATCAAACATGTACCTTGGATCTTCAAAAGGGGACTCTTGATCTTATTAGCACATTCAGGGCAATGCAGGTTAAGCTTATAAAAGGCTGCGGAGACACCTTCCTTCGCCATTTAGTTTCTGCTCTCCGCGGAACAGGATGCAGGAATATGTAGATTACCAAGGATATTAGTAAATGTAAACACAGAGATCCTATGTATTAAGGATAGCTACAACAGAAAGGAGAAAATTTCTGTTATGTTGTCACCTTGGTAGAAAAAATACCAAAAGTGTTAGCAATGTTAGGGGGAAGGGTAGGTGGGAATTTGCTGTGAGTAGCTCACTTGTTGCAGGAAACTTAAACTTACAGCAACAATGGCTTCTGGCTTCAAAAAAAAGGACAATCTACATAGTACATCCTACAAAACCAAAATTTTGTTTTACACCACGCCATAATATAAGTGGTCAAAGATATTTGGCACATTACTTGTCAAAGTAACTACTGCAAGAACAGAAAAGTAGTTGGTTGTGGGCAGCTTACATTTGAATTTCTCTCCACTAACTCTTTAAAATATCATCAGA
Source organism: Beta vulgaris subsp. vulgaris (assembly GCF_026745355.1). Classification (NCBI taxonomy): domain Eukaryota; kingdom Viridiplantae; phylum Streptophyta; class Magnoliopsida; order Caryophyllales; family Amaranthaceae; genus Beta; species Beta vulgaris. The sequence goes on along the minus strand of NC_079202.1, from coordinate 55,519,486 downwards.
AGTGGAGAACTAAACGAAAGATAGAGGTAATCAAGTGGTCAGGTCAGCAAGGAACTGGCTCGGGATTTGGCTCAGTCGTACCCATGACTGCTGAGGCAGGCCCAGTCGATGCCCTCAAACCAATATGGCTAGGTTCACCCGTGACCTAAGCTAACTCAAGACAGCAAAGGAAGAAAAAAAGGATCCATACAGCTATGGTTGGCCCAATTATAAAAGGCTCGTCGGACTTTTTGGTAGGAAGCAACACGAAGGGTTAGTAATACAAGTTGAACTAATCATTTCAAACTAGCTCGGCGCACACCACCAAGATCAGACTGGTTCCGCCTGCAGCTATCAGTCTATCATTTCCATAAAGGGGGGTGACATCCACTCATCCAGGTCTTACAAGAAGTTAAGAACTGTGCAGCTGAAGCTCTGGAGAAACAAAAACACGTGGTCTTAAGCCCAAGTCAAACCAGAAACATACCATCAGCAAACATCCATATTGAAGGTATGCTCAGATTCAGAAAAGTTATCCTTAAACAGAGCTCATAAGCCTGCCAGTCTGAGTGCCTGATATTCCTTAACATCCAGCCCAGTACTCGACCAAAAAACATCTGTGTATGAGTGTATCTGTGCTCGAAAACTACTAAGCGGCATCTTCTACTTTCCAGCAGACACAGGACCAAGTCAAATAATTTTGCACAGCACACATGCTCCAGGCAATTATAAAGAAATAGCTTTAGTTAAACAGTGGGCTGAAATCGCATATGTTTAAAATTCAAACCAGAAGTCAACCCCTTATATTGTAGAGGGAACATTCCTCCAACCATCCTCAATGCAAACTATTTCCAAGAGAAAATTCAGGATAAGCCGCCTTGAACTTACTGTTTACACCATTTTCTGATAGGAATTTGACACACATTGACAGTGCTAATATGAGATGAAAGTAATGTAGCATATGGTAAATATCTGCAAGTACGTCTAACAACCAAACTTCAATTCCCATGTGAACAAGCACATTGAAGAGAACTTTATCCAAAAATCAAAGAAATGGTCAGCATTCCTTTGTCTCCAGAAAGAAGAGAACTCGGATTAGTCAAACACAGGAGCTTGATGATATTCTCTGTGCAGGAAGTATAATATATGAATTATCCAACAGTGTTCAGTTGACAACAAGAGATATAGAATACAACCAAATATTAGGTTTTGAACACAAACTAAACATTCAGGTCATTCAGAAAGCTGGAATTTTCCTTGCACAGATATATTATCGCCACTTGAAAATTCCAAGCATAGCTACACCTTTAAAATACGCAAACACATGAATAAAACAACCCTTTGTTCTTGCACTCCATACAATGTGCTGGATGCATCACAGCTGAAGGCCGAGGACAAGAAAGCAAGTCTGCTAGTCTGAAAGATTCTTAGCAGAGTCCTGTGTTTTTAATAAACAGTCGCTACCCCCTGGTATGTGCCGCTTTCCTAATCAAAAGAGAGAGAAAAAGGAAATCTAGCTTCTACATCAAAGTGTATGAGTAACTGAGTTTACATTTGTTACATTTATCAACCAATAACTCGAATGTAGAAGATTCCAAAATCCAAACAGAGAGAACATCTTTAAAATAGAATGTCAATAGTGCAATACTGAGTACCAACCACCACCTCTACTCTGTTTATGCTCTAGCAACTATCATCCCCAATCTGACAGCATACTGTTATGAGTGATCTTTTTGGTAACTGGACATGCTACATCAACTTTAATGCCTCAAAAATATTCCCATCCAATTACAGAGGTACAAACAGATCAAAGGAAGACCACTAGAAGACGAACAATCAATAACTGGGAAAACAATCAAATCAAAGAAAGCATAGCTAGTACCAGTAACCAGAGTAAGAGCAAAGTTATCTCATAATCTAAAACAGAATACGTAAAGGAGGTAATGAAAACTGTTTCATATGTAAACAGACGATGAGAAAAACCGAGTATAGAACTCCTCTTGGAGGGACAGAGGACTACACGGAGTCTAAGTCTTGCTTTGAAACATTAAAACAACCATAACCCCTTCCGTAAAGTGCAATGCAATGCTGCTCTGAAGAAAAACATAGTGGATAGAAAAAAGAGCAGAAAAGAACGAGAAGATATAATAATGTAATGGAAACTGACCAGGTAAAGGTGCTCAGAAAGTCAATTGTGAATCTCCTGACAAACAGTTGACTAGAACACTACACAGACTCCAATGTCGAGCATCTCCAGCAAGGTCAAATTAGAAATTAGGGTCACAAGGAAACACTATACATCCATAGATTGCAGAGAATTTTAAATCTCCGATACTTCCAAGTTCCATCCTGAAGATGCGGAAACAAAGAGAGGACTTGGGAGTTTGAAGCATGTCTTTTCATTTGTTAAGGAGCACAGAAATCAAAAGCAGCATTCAAGAGCCAAATGTCATTTACTTGACATGCTAAATACAAGCTTCCATGTTTAAGGGTGTGTTTGGTTGGAGGTTAAGGAACGAATGAAATTCATGTGAATATGTGATTAAATCAAAACTGATAAAGTTGTTTGGTTGAGGTAACTTGGGTATGGAACCTCATACCTATAGGTTCCTCATTCCCCGTAAACCCCGTGAATCTCATACCAACCCACACCCCCCACCCCCAACCCCCCACCCCTTCCCGATTGAGATCCATACCTCCCTCCTTTGAGAAATGGGTTCTAAATCCATACGTTGAGTGAATCAAACAGCTGAGAAAAAGTAACAGTTTTCAAATTCGCACCCATGGAGTTCTCATTCTCATACCATTCAGTTTCAAACTTTCAATAAATTGAACCAGACTTTCCTTAAAAGTCTAGAAGGTACAAGAGGCTTAACCTTTAACATGAAAATAATCCAAAACTGGAAGTCCACTCGATTACATAAAACACTTAAGTTCCAAACATCTATCCGACTATTGCAGAAGCATCAAATTCAAGTCTTTGACATCATTATATCTGCATACTTTGGCTTCAGAACGGAGCATTTTAAATCTCCCAGGACCAGATCACTTGTAAGGTTTTACCAATCACAAATTTAACTGCTTGTGAGAACTCCTGAACAATCAGCAGCTGTAGCCTATGACATTTCAGGAACCTTTGCCTAGAAGCTTAAACAGAGCTCAACTTGAACAAGATATCTGAAATAAAGAGTATCATGGACATACAACAGAAAACTATAAGATTAGGTGTTAGTCATCATAGAGACAACTACCTGAAAGATCAAAATCATTCCACAAACTTCTAGTCAATGAACCATGTGTTAACAGTTGGACCCACTAACTAGAAACACAAACAAAAGAAAGAGGATGCTGTCAAACAGAAAGATCTAAATAACACTCAACTTTGAGAATATGGAAAAACCATAGCAGAGTTACCCATAGCCTAATGAGTCCCAGGCTCCCAGCTACTCCAACATGCTTTTGTCAACTAAATGGAAAAAGTTGATCATGCATGTTTGTAGGCATACAGTGGGCTATATCTTAGTTTTTGCTAGTCTATAATAAGACAAAAAAAATTAACAGAGAAGGTTCAACTCCTTCAAAAGTACACCTATGCCTTTCATTCCCAATGTTAAACCTTGGTCTTGCACGCAGAAGGAATTTTAGCCGACAAAAAAACTGTTAACGGAAAATTGATCTGTAAGGAGTTTGAATCATGTTTCCCAGAGTTCAATTCACAAGAAATCAAAGTAAAAAGCTCATCTAACAACATCCGCAGATCCCGCAGGATTTATAACAATGATCAACTTAGATATTACTGACACCACCACAAAGTGATTGGAAGGGAATTATGCAGCCTTACTGCTAACAAATACACTAGGAGGTTGTTTCCGTAAATCCGACAAAAAAACAGCAATATTACTAATAATAATAGCTATTGGCATGAGCGCATGGCATACCAGACTTCAAATATCAGACTAAATGACTAAATCTTGTACAAAGTCAGTCCCTTTCCAACCTCGCCCCATTCTTCTTCGTCTGTTTAGCCTTTGGAGAAAACATTGACACTTTTGAAGGGAGAGAATAAACAACAAAAGAAATCTGTAGACACAGTGGCCTCAGATAATACAAACATGTAATATGATGATTTGAGACTTGAGGTTCTGAAAACAATAACCTCAATTTTACTTCCCTCATCAGAGATTTTGCACAGAAGACATGCATATCCTTGTCAAGTTCGCAATGTATAAAGAGATATGTAGAGAGTCTGAAAAATTCCACACAGAGAACTACAAAGATGCCACAAAACCCTTGCTGCTCAAACAATTTATAGCCACCAATCGATCTCCTCACTGTGACTCAAAGAAGCCTGTATCCACTGACAACATAGATAAAAACCAGATCCAAGTCTTGTTATCCAACTGCCGTGTAACAAATACTGGAAGTGCGTAAATTTCAACTCCACGAACAGACAGCAGGATAGATCACACAATATTTCTTATGCATATTTGAATATATATACACAAGACTGTGATCATATTTTCTTGCAGAAAACAGAAAAACAAGCCATTAGTTCTTTTGGATAATCTGCAATATCTACACCCCACCCTCATGAGCTTGATTCGGAAGGGGATGAGGTAACAATAAAGTAGTCATAGTTTTTACTCATTGAAAATTGTCCCAGGTCAATTGTCCCAGGTTAGCTCATCCAGTAACCGTAACCTGCAGTTCTGTCTGGTATTTACCTTTGATGAGTTAATCACAAAGAACTTTCAAAAGAAAAAAAACTTGCGGTGAGCCATCTTCCACAGTAAGAGAACTTACTCATTCACTAATTTCCAAGCTAACACCAAACCAGAATTCCATTTCCGTGATCAATCAACTCCAATGATATTCAACTTCAAATGGAACAAAATGAGAAAACAATTGAATCTAGATATTATAATGGCTGGATTCTTCTAAAAGATCTTGCACAGTTTCTTCCAGTAAGAAAAAGGGATAGAGGCAGAGGCAGCAAGGCAGCAGAACAAGGGGGGGGGGGGGGGGGGGGGGGGGGGAGAGAGAGAGAGATTGAACAAATTATGGCCAAATATTCATTGCTAAAAAAGTCAATATTGCAATGGAAAGAATTGTAGAGAGGTCGTATTGTATATTCCATGTATATCAATCTTCTTACAAGAATTCATAAATGAATCGAAAGAATAAATAATATAGGAACTTATAAAAAAATGTGATCAGATGCTCTCTCATTTGAGGCTTGCAGAAACATTTACCCAAGAAAAGGCCAAAACAGGCTTAAGCTTCCTAAGGAGAAGAATTAGAGGCTGATGCCACAGGCAGCTTCATATTCTAGAACAGCAAATGACCTGGATCAGAGTTTAGCTATTCATATCAGTTATAATAATTACCTTAAGACTAGTAAAAAGAACTAGATATCATCATATCATTGCTTTCATACTCACATTCATCTCCAGATCACCAGAAACAGGAAAAGGACAGCAAATAGATAGTGGTATCCAGTACAATCATCATCAATCTTGAATTGCTGAAAAGGCTTCATATAATCATTTTACATCCTTCAAAGTTACTCCTATCTGGACTCCCCTCATGCTGCAATTAAAGAAATCAATTTTATTATGGAGTTCTCTACGCACTTTGTGATTTTCAACAACCACAACATCAACACTCCATGACAGACAACTCAATGCTCTTATCAATTTGTACTCCATAGCAAAAGGAAACTTTAAGACTTAAAGGAAGCAACAGCACTCTCGATGAAAATAAGACAGCTTCAGATACAATAAAACTGTAGCTCGAAATAAGACTTAAATAAAACTGTGACTCGAATTATTAATGGTGTAGCTATAAGTGAGTAGTGCTACAGTCCATAAGCCTAGAACTCTAGCTCCTTCTCACCCTAAGACTCCTTCTCACGAGAGAAGGAGAGGGGAAAAGAGATGTGGTTATGAGAAATTATCACAAAGCACTCATATGTCTTATCTCTTTGTGCTAAGAGCCCAAAAGGTCCTCCTTTACTGCTTACAAATGCAAGGAAGAAGAAAAAGGATAATGCTAAGGAAAAGTATGTAATTTTACAAGAAAGTTAGTTATGGAGAATGAGCTAGAAGGGTAATGATATCTTTCAAGTTTCAACAGAAGTTAGTTACACACTTACACCTTTAAAGTACTATGCAAGGAAAAAGAAATGAAGATATAGAAAAGGGAACTAATTGCTGAGAAGAGTTATTCAGAAAGTGAGCTAAGTAATTTCTAGCGGGAGAGACCTTAACCTCTCGCATGTCAAGCGACGTAACTGACCGATTAAACTGTTCTATTAATGTAACTAGTATCTTGCCCTAATCTTCCGATTTTCATTCATTTGTTTGCTTAATTTATTGCCTGAGATCCAGTGGTTCTAAGCACTGATAACATCAAACAGCAAAATCCTATGATAGTGCCCCGCCATACGAGCTTAAAGAGAGACTCAATAAACAAATCTCCCTCCCACAAAATGTTAGAAGACACACAGTTGCAGAAGATTCTATCAATACTTTTGAATCTTTTTCCCCTTATTCCTCATAAATGTCACAAATGAAGTTTGCAAGTGTTTCATAAGAGCCTGAGCCCTGAGGACATATATAATGCACCCTGACCACTAAGAAAAGTCATTTCCACTAGAAAGAATCCCGTTTGTAATGCAAAAAAAGTGGCAACTTGTCTTCTAGCTACAAAAACACAAAAAACAACTTTTATGAGCAAAGCCTTATTGGGTCTTGACCACAATCTAGTTTCTTTACAGCACATACGTCATCCTTCGTCATCAGAATGGTTGACCATGGCTCAACTAATTTACCAGTACCAAAATTTAAAAGGATATTGTTGGCATCAAGAAAAAATATAAATGGCAAGTCCGCTAATGTTGTGTTCTTCACTACTATGTCTGTAAACAGCCAGAACTGATATGGCAAAATTGCTTGTGGAAATATCACACATATAAGAGCCGCAAAAGGTCGCAATGCAATACTCATCTTTAAAGTTTAAACCAGCAAGCACATTTGCAAATATTCAATTTTGTTAATTTTGCTGTTAATGGCATTGATGCATTACATAGACTGTATTATCCAGTCAAAGAGAGGGGGGGTGGGATATAGTTAGTCCTGTCATGCAATCATTTATACAAGCTGCAAAAGGAAAGATGGAGAAACTTGTTTGGTGAAAGACAAGGAGCAACTTACCGCAATTGGGAAGCGATATCCACATAATCAGTCAGTTCAACCAAGCTGAAAAACGCAACAGAACAAAGAAATATTGTTCTTTGGATGTCTGACCGATCAGAGCTTCTTATGCTGTTAAATTATCAAAAGATAGTGAATTAACACCAACAACGTAGCATAGGAGATGAGAATCATAATATGATTTACTATGTATACTTCAGCTTGTCAGATTTCAACATCTTGCTAATATAGCTTTAAACTCATCCAGATGCCTGGCACGAAAGGGGGGATTTCTTCTTTGAGCCAAAATTGAAATTACCACAGCCTTATCTACAATTCCAATACTCTTTAAACCCTTAAGTAATATGCATATGGTGTCCACATTCAGAATCCAATTTTTCGTCATGCATTCTTTGCACATGTTATTATGTATTAATTCAGCTCATTAGATGTCAACATCTTGCTAATATAGCTTTAAACACATCCAGCTGCCTGGCAGGAAAGGGAGGATTTCTTCTTTGAGCCAAACTTAAAATCACCCCAGCCTTATCTACCATCCCAATACTCTTTAAACCTTCAAGTAATACACAGATGGTGTCTACATTCAGATTCCAATTTTTCTTCATGCATTCTTTGCACATGTTATATGCACAATCAAAATCTCCTGCCTTGCATAAGTAATGTGCCATAGTTTGATAAATCTTAACATTAGCTTTGTAACCCCGACCATGTAAGGCCGAAAATACCCTTTTGGCCATATCAAAAAAACCAGCTCGATAAAACCCCTTAATAACCAAATTATAAGTAACCTCATCTGGTTGCATCTCTAGATTTTCCATCAATCCCAGCAAATCATTTGCTTGCCATGCTCTCCCTCTACTTACTAAAAACTGGATTCTAGCATTAAACGTAGCAGTGTTAGGATAGCATCCCTTATGAACCATGAGATTCCACAGTCCATTTCCTATCTCCCAACGACCATACTTGTAGAATGCTGCTATAAGAGTCGTATAAGAAACAACATCAGGTTTTATCCCTGTCTTTTCCATCTCCACCATCACCATATAAGCCTTATCCAATATTCCCATCCCACAAAAAGCATTAATCACAATATTAACCGAAATCACATCTAGCGTAATCCCAAACTCTGAAGGCACCTCTTCAAGCAACAAATTGATGGCCTCCAAATCACGGGTCTGACTCAATACCTTCAAGGTAGCATTGAGTGATTTACTAGTCCTTTTACAACCAAACAAATGCATATTGTAGAACGTATCAACGGCTTGTTTAACCATACCCGCCTTTCCATACAACATTATAATCCGAACAATAAAGCCCTCCCTCCTAGCTTGAGGCAAGGACTTTTGATGCTCAAGCAAATTCTCAATGTAATCATATCTCCCAGCACCCGCCAACCGAGAAACCGTATCCTCAAAGGCATATTTGTTTTCGACAACAAGACGATTTTGGGAATTTTCCTTGAAAAGTTTGAATAACTTATCTGGGTCTCTCTCTTTCTTCAATTTAATAAGAGCTGGTTCTTCTAACTTAGGTTTAATCCTTGGATTAGCATTACAACTACTATTATCACCAATATTTCTATCATGATTACTGCTAACAAAACTATTTGAACTGCTAATTAATGTACTATCAATAGGAAATGGAATAGAACAGTGGCGTATCCAAGGGGGTTTCAATGGGTTTAACTGAAGCCCCAAAATCTGGATTTTTTTAATTTGAGCTCGCATACTAATCAATAAAATTTAATGCTAAACTACAAACTTTAAATCTTAAAACTTACAATGTATACTAACATTGGTCCTAAACGAACCTTCAAATTTTTTGGAATCGTCGAAAAAATTTCTTCAATTTCTTTCTCGAAATGTAACTTGAATTGATGCTGGAAATACGAAATGCGAAATGCAAGATATTAGATAGAAAAGAAAATTGTGATTAGTAATCGGTAGAGAGAGATGGAATTTCCTTTGTAATCGCAGCAAATTCTACGAATTGGAATCTGTAGAATTAGGGTTACAAACGTTTCTTTTCTGTGTTTCTTTTTTCTTACTCTATCCTTCCCTCAAGAAAAAAATAATAATGGTAAGATGTTAATTAAATATGTTTGTTAAAATTTAAGAATGTACTCAAATTTTCATTTATACATCTGTCTATTAATCGTTATCGTGGTATGGAACAAGTAAACAAAACTACCTACCAATACCATGCTATCATTATTTAACATATTTTTATTAGAAGTGATCATTGATCGGGCCGGATTCAGGTCGTGCCTTGACAATGGTTCATTGTTCGGGCCGGGCCGAAAGTTTGTGGCTAGAGCCCGTTGTTTCGGATAAAAAAAAAGCAGTCTTTTGGGTCAAAATCGAGTCGTGTCGGAAATTAGACTCAAAGGATCTGTCTATTAATCGTTATCGTGGTATGGAACAAGTAAACAAAACTACCTACCAATACCATGCTATCATTATTTAACATATTTTTATTAGAAGTGATCATTGATCGGGCCGGATTCAGGTCGTGCCTTGACAATGGTTCATTGTTCGGGCCGGGCCGAAAGTTTGTGGCTAGAGCCCGTTGTTTCGGATTAAAAAAAAAAAAAAAACAGTCTTTTGGGTTAAAATCGAGTCGTGTCGGAAATTAGACTCAAAGGGGCATTTTTTGTTTGTCCAAAACCCGTCCCAAAGCAACAAACATTCAGGTCAGGACCGGCGCGGGCGAAAAAAACTGCCCAAACTCGCCCAAAATTCGGGACAGTCCGGGCTGATTTTTTATTAGCTCTAAAGTATAGTTAAGTGCTATCTATATTAATATATTTGAAACTTTGACATCTTGTTATTGTACATATCACAAGTACCATCCCAACCAACTGCGTTTCAATATTCTTCTAATGTTGTGGAAAGTTCTAAAGCTCACTTTGCATGTATTTTGGCTATGGCTAAGTCCTTAAATTTGGGAGAGTATTTAGGCTCCCCAATTATTGAGAAGGGTTACTAAAGAAACTTTTAGGAAAGTCGTATCTAAAGTTTCTAATCAACTTCCGAAATGGAAAGTCAATTCTCTTTCGAAAGCTGGGAGAATGGTGTTAATTCAGTCTAATTTGGCGGTCCAAAGCCAATTATCAAATGCAAAGCTTTTATTTACCTCAAAGTATTCTCTCTACCTTGGACAAACATATAAGAATTTTGTTTAGAATAAGGACATTACCAACAAATCAGCATATCTCATTGATTGGGATAAAATTTGCCTTCCTAAATCACATGGTGGTTTATGTATTCGTAAAGCTGACAATAATAATATGCTTTGCAACTGAAGCTTCTTTGGAAAATTGTTAAAAATTCTGATAATTTATGGGTTAAATTGGTTAAGAAGAAGTATAGTAAAAATCATGATATTTTGAAGCATAAGGTTTCTTTGGTTGCTTCTTGGCAATGGAAGAAGTTTATGAGTCTTCATCTGTTGTTTCAGGAACGTCTTTGGTGGCAAGTGGGTAATGGTGAGGATATTAGTTGTTGGGATGACAATTGGATTTTTCAGTATCCGCTTAGTTGTTCAGCCTCTTACTGCTAATGATGATTTAAAAGTGAATGAGATGATTGATGAGAATGGTAACTGGAATTATGATAAATTAATCTCTCTCGTTCCTACAAATATAGCTACTTCTTTTTACCAGTCTTTCCTCCCTTCGAATCCTCAATCTGATGTGCCGATTTGGAGTTTATCTTCTAATGGAGAGTATTATGTCAAGTCTGGTTATTGGTTAACTCAAGGTTTATTAAATCCATATTTTACAAAAGTTGATTATGATTGGATTTGGAAACTTAAGGTTCCTCCCAAGATAACGAAATTTCTTTGGAACGCTTGTCATGATGGCCTCCATACCAAGGATAGGCTTGAAAAAAAAGTAAAGTTTTCCTTCTACAGCAGTGTGTGCTTTGTAGTAATGCTCAGTAGTCTTTGAATCATCTTTGTCTTCAGTGCCCGTTTACTTTAGACATTTTAGCTTGCCTTCATGCTAGTAGTGATTGGTCCTTTCTTCTTGAGGGGATTAACTTTTTGGATCAGTATTAGATTTTTTTATTAGCTTAATACATGCCATTCTAAGTCCTCGGTGGATGTTATTAGTAAATTATCCTTTGTGTGATGGTTTTTTGTTTTTTTAGAAACAGAACTATCTTCAATGATGAAGGTATTTTGCCTCCCCGATCCAGTTTTCAAGTTAATAGTTTTTATAGCAATTGGGCTAAAGCGATAAGGGATATTGATGATTCCTCCCCTTCCTTCTCAGGTCAGAATCGCCAAAGGTTTAAAATTCTTTGTGCTGGTAATAAATTTATTTAATTTGTAAATTAAATTTTGATGGTTCTAAATTTAGTAATGACAATGCTTCTTTAGGTTGTGTGATTAGAAATAGTGCTGGTGATGTTTTGCTCGGTGGTACTAAGTCTTTAGGTCCTCAGATTTCTATTGTCCAAGCAGAGGCCTGGGCTATTAGAGAAGATTTTAAGGGTGATATCTTTCTCAACATCTCTCATCTTATTATTGAAGGAGACAATTTAGGAGTAATCAATTTTATGAAAGGTTCTTGGCATATTTCTTGGAAATTTTCTAACACTATTAAAGATGCAAGTGTAGATATTCTCAACTTTCAAGAGTGTCGGTTCTTGCACTGATTTCGTGAAGCTAACCGAGCGGCGAATTTTATGACTAGGAAGGCTCATGACTATCTTTCCCTCTTATATTGTTTCCTCCCTATTGTATTGATTTTCCCCTTATTATCCGCAAGTATGTTTTAGGTTGGCCTCCCGACTAGAGGTCTTGCCTAAGCTTGTTTTCCGTATAAAAAATAATGATAATAAAAAGGTAGTTGCAAAGATTAATGTACCGAAGAACCATCTTCAGTAATATGACAATCACTTATGCATGTTACTTTGTAGGAGCATTTCATTAACTGACCAACTGGATCACTAAATATGAGCTAGGTGCAATGAATTTCGGGTATGTCATAAGACTCATAACTCGTATATATGACAAGGCTGGGTACGTCTCTCACAAGCCCCAACCGTACCCAAGACGTACCCAAATTTCGTCTGGCCGTACCCAAGAGCATCCAACATACCCAGTTTTTTGAGTTCGTTTTGGGGACGAATCCTAGTCGTATCCGTACCGTCCCCGTACCGTATCTGTACCTCGTAGGCTGGTATGGGATTCGGCCCTCAAGAGGCGTACTTGTGCTTCATAGCCTCTAACTACTTTCCATCTTTCCAACAGTTATCACCTTCACCACCAACCTCCAAGCACGTCATGGCCACCGTCAAGCCGGAGCAACCACATTCGTTGGAGAAGAAGATTTTTCGCCGAGAAAACTTCCGCTCCAACCTATGGTGAGTGTGTGGGTGGTCGTTGGGGATAAATGAGATAGGAAAGGGAAAGGGAAAGGGAAAGGAAAAGGAAAGGGGGGAAAGAGAAGGTGTATGGTAAATATAATACAAAGCATTAGTAAGTAAAATTAGGGCGTCTATAAAAAAATTAAACATTCTAAATACTATATAAAAGTCAACTTCGTAAACGTGCAAGTGTATTTAGAGGGACCAAAACTCATTGTATAGAATTATAGTATACACCCATTGTATGCAATCCATTGTGGAACATGTAATTAACAAGAATCTATTGCTATGATCTAGTAAATTAACATTCTTAAGGAGGATATAAATTTGAATATCCTCAATTCAATAAAAGATGGAGCATATTGCAACATAACCTATTTATCCCCCAATGTTTTTGAAGGGTGTATTCATCTTTTTTTAAGACTATGTCCAACTAATGGCATAATATTCATTATTAGTGGTGGTGTTGGTTAGCTAAATTCTTAGCTATCTCCTTTTTGGCTAACTCGTCTGCTTTGGCAGTATGTATTTCCACAGCTGCTTCAGCCTCTTTGGCCTTCCTTACCTCTTTCGCAATACCCTTTCTAACATCTGCTATCTCTTTTTCTTCCTGCATTTAGAATTTTCAAACTAGTTATTAGGCCCGGGCTATGCCCCGGGTAAGAAAAAATTCCATTTATTAATATAATACTTTATAATAATGACACTAAATACAATTTAGCCTAGTGGTTAAAACTTTAGTATATGTACTTGAGGTCTTGAGATCAAACCCTATACTATGCAATTTCTTAATTTTTTATTGTACATGAATTACATGAACTAAAACTCCCTAGGGAGAGTGCTACGTGGCACAGTTTCTTATTTTCGCACGCCTTTTAATATATTTGTATAGATGTTATTACCGAAACTGATCATAACGTCTTTTAAATTACTCTATTATTTGATTTCGATAATGCACAAAATGTGTCGATCATCCTTCTATCAAGGAGTGAGAAAAGAATAAAAGGTATAATGGAAAATCCTATTAAAGAATACTCCGATTATCTTTGTAGTTCACAATAAGAAAAAATATAGTCAATATCGAATTATGTTAGATTTGTCTCACTATAAATTTCAAGATACCAACTTTATAGATTTTGCTTATTGATAACTGAAAACATAAATGATTGAACTTATATATCAAACATGATAAAAAAGAACAAATCAATTGAAGAGAAATAGAGGACATATCACGCAATTGTCAATTAAAACGTCTTAGGTGGACCAGGTATATAATAATTTATTTTGCACCCAAAATGACTTAGCTTTATCACTCTAAAAAAACTGACTATATTCGAAAAAATCGACCATATCATATGAGAACTGATCATATCAGAATATCGATTATATCATACAAAATTCACTATATAAAAGACGATTATATGATACAAAAACTCGACTATATATATCAAATGAAAACTATCTCATATAATTTTCGGTACACAATAAGTTATTGTTAAGCAGATTCATTCTAAGTTTTTTTGATTCCCAATTTCTCAAATCGAAATGTGCATACCTTCTCTTGTTCCTTGGCCTCAGATTTTGCTTTGCGCATGGAACTTATTTCTTGTATTTTTTCTTTTATCGCCTGCATTATGTCCCCGTTTTCTTTTCCTCCCTTTTTTTTTTCCTTCTTGCAGTGCTTAAATTTCGCCTTTTACAATGAATGACAAAAATTTGCAAATATATTGTACTTAGGAAAAGCTCTGTAAATATGGAGGTAATCACGCTTTTAAATATAGGTAGTAGCTAAAATTCTGCTGAGAATAACGAGAATCTAATGGTTACCCCCAAAGACAATTGTAATAGATTTTGTTTTCTCAATCTAATATAAAACTAGTTGTTCTAACTTCTAATGGATAATAATATGCAATTATGCATGTAATACGGGATTTCCTTGAGTGAAGGAGACTAATTTCCTATATACGACAGAGTGGGTATTATAGAATTATGCATATAAGGATGAGGAGCTAGCTCATGTGGTAGAGCACTCCCCTCTGATCTATAAGGTCAGGGGTTCGATCCTTACCCCCCAGTATTATGTTGGGGTATTTTCTTAACATGTTTTGCATGCTTTACTAGTTAATGTGCTAGTAGCCTTGGTAGGAGTTAGCCCTTGGGCTGACTTAATTTCCCAATCAAAAAAATAAAAATAAAAATAGAATTATGCATATAGCCGGCAAACAGAGCCATCCCAACAATCAATGGTCCAATAAAAGGGTGTATCCTGCCTAGGAGTGAGCACAACTGGGTACCCGGTAAAATTTCATAGACCCGGACCCATACTCGGACCCAATGGGTATTAAAAATCTGGAATTGGTCTAACCGGGTCCTGACTGGGTACCTATTTGTAAGTTTAACAACATACTAAAGATGGGCCAATTGAGCTATAAAAATTTTTCAAAAATTAAATGGGCCTAGAAACCTACTAAGTACTAACTTTTTACTTAACAACTATTATCCTATTACCAATTCTATACGAGTATATGAAAAAAAAAACCAATTCTAAGCACCGGGTATCCGGACCTAAACCCGCTCCAACCACGTACCCAGAGCGGAACCTGGTACCCACCAAGTACCGGGTCCGACAAAATTCTACCTAGAATTGGAACCAGATGCAACTTGGTCCATTTTCTTGGACCCAGATCCAGATCAGATTCGGAATTTCTGCTCACCCCTAATCCTGCCTACTTAATGTCTTGTAATTTGTTTTTAATTTCGCCTCTAAGTATTGTAAGGGTCACTAATAATCCAAGTTGTGTGTAAACTTTCTCGTTTATTTATGCAAATTTCCCAATTGTCAAAAAAAAAAAAAAAAGACTTGCACCTGCTGACCCAACACGAGACCCGTTTCCATCCGGAAATAGTGACCCAAAACAGAATCGAAACATGAATAATTTGACACCGACCCTAACCTGAAAGTAAAAATAGACTCGAATGTGACATGAACCCGAATCTACCCGATCCGAAATTGACCCGACAATGATGATCCGGAGATGATCTGAAAAGTTGTTATATTAGTTACTTTTTAAACAAATTTAAGGAAAAAATCGTTATAAAAAACTGTATATGATTTAGTCACTTTCTAAATTACTCTTGTTAGTCTTATATGTGTTTTATCTATTTGCGAGATTGAAATCCCGATTTAAACCCGATCCGATATGACCCGAAATTTTATGGGACCGAGGTGGGCTCATACCCGGACGGACCCGACCCGGCCAAAACTTGGACACAAAGTTGATCCATTTATGACACAATTCGACCCGTATAACCCGTTTGCCACCTCTAATTATGCATATTATTTTTTCTTGTAATTTATTAAAGTTGATCTATTTTGGCCCAACCTAACCTTATTTGAGCCTGATTCTAGCCTAGAGTTCGGCGTATGTTTGTCTAGGCTCCAAAAACACTGTATGGCGTAACCAACTTAGGGAGTTTTTGGTTCATATGATTTTGGTATGAGATATGAGTTTAGAATGAGCAAAACTTATACCTAGTGTTTGTTTAATAATTTGATAGATTTAAAACTCATACATCAAACCCATAAGGTCTGGGGTTTAGAAATCCAATGGGGGAGGTGGGTTTGGCTCATACTAATACCTCCAGGTATTAAATAGAAGAAAAAATTCCAACCTCAAATAAAACCAAACACATAGGCTATGTTCAGTTCACCTTATTTTTGCTTATTTCAGATCTAATCAGATCAGATCAGATCAGATCAGAAAAAATAAGTTCAGATCAGATCAGTTCAGATTTTGCTTATATTTAAAAATCATTATATCTTTCATAACATATTAGTAAAAATTATAATAATTGAATATTAATAAAGTACTCATTGAGAAGAATCAAACAAGACCCCACATGACTATATTTTTTCTTATATATTGAGAAAAATCTAAAAAAATTGATCTTGTAATCAGATCAGTTCAGATCAGATCAGATCAGAAAAAATAAGTTCAGATCAGATCAGATAAGTTCAGATCAGAAAATTTCAGGTGAACTAAACATAGCCATAGTATTAGGTATCAAGTTTCAAACCTATACCACCATGATTTCGTTCCTGATTCCAAAGACATACCACTATATATGAACCAAACTCATAGTGCTACAAGATCATCTAGACGACTATAACTATATTTATGTACTCCCTCACATATTTTTTGCATATCTTAAACTTTTACATTTTACATTTGCTCATTTATGTAACAAATGTGGAAAAAAAATGGTGCCTGAAAGCACATAAATATAGTTTTAGGTGCTCTAGAAGCACCTAAAATTTGTATAGCTAACAAGCTTAGTAGTTAGTACAAGCTCTTTTTATATTTTGTTAAAACTCGACTCTACCAGTTGATCACATCTAAGTTTGTGAAATATATTTTCTTCCTTAATATTATTATCATTATTATATACTTTCTCGATTTTTTAATCCATGCATTATATTGACTTTTTACACTATTTAAATATTAACTTTAATCATTTTTAATTTACTAATTGTAACGCCCCGACTTCTAAGCATCGTTAGTTCATTAATTAACTCTTAATTAGCAGCGGAAGACTTAACTTAGTCGGTGCGTTACTGCCGTACTTTCCTTTTGGAAAATACAAGGCAACATAAGTTCGTTAAAGTACGTAACTTTATAAATATTAAACTTCATAACTAACTTAGAAATGCATAAATAACTAGGTGAAATATAGTTAAGGTTCACAAATTTATGTTCTTAAGCTTAGAATACATAATAGTAAGAGTCTGCATAATTTAAGTAGTAATTATTCCTCACTGCTACGCCATTCCGTCATCCCCGTCATTACCTAAAACAGAAAAGCAAAACGTCATGAGCCGAAGCCCAGTAACATACTACTCTAACATCGTAAATTCATTTCAATTCATTTTAGTTGCAAACAGGGAGGAGAGAGAATAGAGTAAAAACATTTCATAAACATTGTATGTAAACATAAATTCATTATTATCTTCATATCATAATCATCATCATAATTATCTTATTGGTAACTTGGCGAGTATAACATACAGGGACGTCTCCCATCATCATCATCGTCATCATCATCGTCATCATCATAATCATAGGGCAATAGCCACCAGGGACAATGTCCCTAACCAGAAGGTGGCATAAAGCCATGCATAGTGCGGTGCCACCAGGGACAATTGCCCCTAACCAGAAGGTGGCGTTTCCGCCATAGAATAGAACGGTACATGCACGACCAACATAACATCGTACTGCCAAGAACCATCTTTCACTTTTGTTTATCATGTTCCATTTCTTTTTATTTATACATTATACTTCACAATCATCATGAAATCATATTCTTTAATCTTTCGACAAGTCATCATAAATTACGTAACGTCATGAAATATCATGCTCATAAAAAGTATTTCATATCCCGCAATCCATAAAAGCATACATTTTAACATAAACATTATAAATATCAACATAAAACAGATATTTAGAAAGGGAATGCGGGTGTTAGCAGTAGACGTTACCTCAAATCCTGCTTAGTAACTTTGATAGCCGGGGGAGGCTTGTAATATCCCTTTTTCCTTAATCTAACCAATAATTGATAACGAGACGATTAATATCGTAACATTCCTCATTTGTTACTATTATTGTTATAAGATTGACTCGTTAACCATATTAATAGTTGGACTATGTATATTCGTTTATTTACTAACTTTATAAGTACCGTCTTATTACTTAAATAATTATTATTATTACATTAGCTTTTATAACATAAATTTTGTCATACTTAAATATTAATAAATTAAGGTTAATAATATGAACTTAATAAAACAAAGGATAAGACTACTTAGTATTATATTTGCTAAACTTGTTTCACCCAACTTGCTCATTAATTAAGCTAAGTTACATTACTAAGTGGTTAGCTGTAATTAATAAGTCATACCTCCAATCTCATTAGTCTAAATAGTAACTTTAAGTTATAACCTTGTATATTACTTGAGCCCAAACACTAATCAGTAAAATATGATCAGGTATATTAGACCCAAAAGAGACAAAAGCTTAACAAACGAAAAATAAAAAACGGAAAGGTATGTTCAGCATACCTTGCGGCAGAAACAAAGGAAGGGGCGAAGGGCGACGAGAAGCTTCGCCGGAAATGGAGGCTGCAGCGGCGAGTTTGAAGGTGTCAGGTTGGTTCGTCGAAGGTGGTTCGCGGAGAGAGTAGGGTGCTGCGAGAGAAAGAAAGGTGGCTGGGCTGGCGGAGGGGTTGTTGCGGCGTGGTTGCAGCGTGGCTGCATCGCCGGAAATGTTCTGCGGTGGCAGCAACGACAGAGAAAGGGAAGATACAGCGTGAGGTGAGCGAGAGAGGAAGGTGTGAGCGAGGGTGGTCGTTGGTGGTGGCGCGGTGGAGCTCGCCCAAAAACAGAGGGAACAAGGAAGTTGTATTTTGTGGTATTTTTGGTTAACAAAGTTCTGATTTTTGGTTTTGTTTGTGTTGGCAAATCTTGGAAATCAATCGGTATTTATAGAAATTATTGGAAGCTATGCTCCTACTGTTGATCAGTTTAACCTTTGAAAAAAAGAACTTGGGTCAAGAAACATTAATGGAGGAAGATTGAGAATTCAAACTTTGAGGCTTCTTCCAGATTTTGTGAGATATTGTGGCAAGCTTTATTGACTAATGAAGAAGATTTCTGACATGAGCGTTGTAGTATTGAATTGAAGTGTTTGATTTCATGTGTGAACACTTCAAAAAAAATTTGCCAGAGAAAGAAAATGGAGGAAGGAAGAAGATGGGCTAGAGTTAGACTCATAGGGGCATTTTTGTAATTTTTATTTTTGCTTAAGTATATAATTGTTCTATTGTCCACAAGTTAGATTAAATAAAGGGAACTTGAAATAGCTTATATACATTTTAATATCTATAATTCTTGTTTTTGTTAGTTTGAAAAGGTTTAATTTATAATTAATCCGATAATTAATATTACTTGAATACGGGATATTACACTAATTTATAAAAACAAATGTCATAATTTTAATTGTTGATGGATTAATCTCAATCCATATTTTCAAATTATTATTTTTTTGTAGTTTTTAATAACATATAATTGGAGATATTGATGGTCAAAATTCAAATATGTGTATCGACAAGTGTGTCTAATCAATACGATACATCTATTAGGAAACAAATAATGTATGGTTTAAGCACACATATTAAGGGTATGTTCAGTTCAACTTATTTTGTTTTGTCTTATCTTATAAGATCTTATCTTATCTTTTTCTGAAATGAGTGAAGAGAAGTTAACAGAACATCTTACCTTATCTTATTTAATCTGATCTTATTTAATCTTATAAGATCTTATATAAGTTAAAATAAGTTGAACTGAACAACCGCTAAGTCAATGAAAATTTTAAAATGTGTGAAAGATATATGTGGTCTGCAATATCATGTAAACAATTATCTATTTCTTTTGTAATATACTTCATCCTTTTAGAAATAGTTGCATCATTTCTATATTTTATGCAGTATTCACATCTTACACTTAGATTGTCTTTGGTAATTTATATTTTAGGAAAAACATAGTCTTGTGGGTGTATTGTTAGATTTGTCTCGATGCAATTTTTTCAAAATAAACTTTTTATAATTTTTACTTATTGATAATTAAAGATATTAATGGTTGAAATCATACATCGAGTAAAGATCGTTTGAAATCATACATCGACATGCATGAAAGTTAGAAATGATACAACTATTTCTAAACGGAAGAAGTATAAAACAACATCATATATGCGACGTGATGTTTATAAAACGATATGTGGCACGTGTAATTGGACAATTGTTTGTTGCCACGTGTTCGTATCATCTATACTTATAACTTCTTCCTATTTTCGAGTCCTCTCAGATTGTACTTTGAGTAAAGATTTGTGATTGCAAATCATAATCAGGACCTGTTCTCTTCGGCATAAAACAGCTGAACTGAAATGAACTAATCTGAACTGAACTGAAATGAATAGTGATATGTGAGAGTAAAAATATTGTCAAGAGCTGAACTGAACTGAACTGGTCTGATCTGAACTGAACTGAATTGAACTGAATTGAACTGAACTGAAAATAAGCTGGGGAGAACAGGCCCTCAATTGTGCTACTTGTTATATTATGCTATTTGTAATAGAAGGAAAGTACAATTCAAATAAATTATCACTACTACTAGATTCATATTATAACTAGCATTTTTTACACGCATATATATTAACATTTTTTTCTCAATTAGTTATTTATCAGTGTTATAAAAAAATTGATTTGAGCAAATATTTATGATTACTTTTTATTTTTTAATATTTTTTTCTTAAATCAATATTTTCTTAGTTTTTTTTTTTACTTATTTTTTCATCATTATTCAAATATAGGATTGAAAGAAGAAAAATATAAAACAGAAGAAAACTTGTTCTCAAATAAAGTGGAAAAATTCATGTATCAGGTTCAATTGGTGAATATAAGTGATTACTGATTAATAATCAACATTAGGTTTAAAAATATTATTAGTATAATTATTAATATGAAATTCAAGTTCTTATATTTTCTTCTACTTGTGTTAATCAAGTTATATTGTTAATTTAAATTTTTGATAAGAGTTTTCACACATATATAAAATGAAGAAATCACTCTCCTTAATTTAATATTTATTGAAATTCAAATTCAATTATAATATTAACTTGTTCAGTATATATGTCAAGTAGAAAGAAGAAAAAAATATTTAATATATATGCAATTTATAATTAAATTCATTAAAGGTATATCGGACCTTTTTGTAATGGGGACACTATTTTCTTTCTCCTTTCACTTATATAATAGAGATTACTAGACGTGTAGTATTGTATTATTCAACAAAAGAAATCAAATTCTTTACTTTAATCTTTTTGTGAGTTAAACGTTTTACAATAACAAGGTTTTTCTTAAAAGAGAAATGTGATTAAATAAATAGTTCTATTTTTGAAATGTTCCACAATAATTGGAACATATTGTTTTGGGTAAGTTTAAATATAAGGAAAATCATACTTAATTATTGATCACATGAGCTATATCTCATACTTTTTCTCATTTTGTTTGATTTCAATGTCATTTTTATATGTTACACGTAGAGGTGGCTATTTGGCAGGCTTAACCAGACCTAGCTCTCCGTAAAAAGATCGACTCGGTCCGACAGACGACTGTGTTTTAATCGGCTCAAAATCGAACAACCACACAGGTTCTCGTTGGCCAAATTGATGAGTGAGGAAACCATCCGGACTTAGTCATGAATCAGATTGTGAACCACGCTCGCCCCTTAATCAAACCGTAAACCGTACTCCATCCTAAACTGGCCCTTCAAACCAGTCGAAAAAATGCATAAAAATACTTTATCGTCGACCAATTATAAAAAACACTAGCGTATATGAACGATATTGAAAATTAAAATGCTAGTGCATATACAATTAAAATTTAAAAATTAAAACGCATTTTCATTTACGCAATAAAGAGAACATCGAACTGGCGGGGAAAATCTAAACTAGCACAACCCGACCCAAGTGCTAATTCGGACTGAACTGACGCATAATTGATTAAAGTGAGAGAAAATAAAACCCTAAACCTAAACTGTACCGAATCGATCAACTGAACATCCCAATTCAAATTCATGCCAAGCTGAGCTAACCCGACCTACAAACCGGTCCTAAATTGGCCAGCCCGACTCGTGGCCATGTCTTTCAAGTATTTCCTCCGTTTTTTATTAGATGTTACACTTTTCAAATCACGGACTCCTAGGTAATTTTTGGAGAAGAGAGAGATAGAGAGAATGAAAAACAAAAGGGTCTCATGTGAATATGTGATAGGAGAGAGATAGAGAGAAGTTATAACCCAAAATAAAAGTGTAACATCTAATTTAAAACTTCCTGAAATAGAAAGTGTAACATCTAAAAACGGAGGAAGTATTAATAATGCCTCAACATCCCCAAGTTAGTGAACAAGGGAAGAAAAGTACAAAGTAACGTAACCTAGGGGATACTCCTATAGTCTGTCCTATCTCCTTATTCCATAAAATGATGTGGAATCTACGTGTAGTGTTTTGTTTTTTATCCGACCGTCCAAGACCGTACCCTTTTATTATATTTAACTCCGTGTTTGGTCGTGTAGGAAAACCAACCATTCAACTAATAGGACATGAGGTTTCTAGGCTATTTTTTTTTTTTTTTTGACGAGGCAATTATAAGATGGATATTAAATTGTTATTTATAATAGATCTATTCGTAAATTAACTACTAGTACTCCACTTACCTTTAGTTCGTCAAAGTTTTAAGAGGTGGTACTCAAGACACAAACATTAAGTAAAACACTAAAACTATTTAGAGAATGGTATGGACTGCATCAAATTGCAACAATTGTTTTTTTTTTTTTTTTTTTTATGGATTGGATTGATTTGCAATGTCAAATTTTTAGGTCGGTTTGCGATTTTAACCTAACTTCGGTTTAAGGTTTGAGTTGTGTTTTGATATTTTAAAACCAAAACACAAAATTAATTCGTTTTATCGTTTAACAATAAATCGTAAAAAAGCCGAACCATATACTGTTAGACTTTGATCCCGTGACTTCAAGTTCATTAACTAAAGTTTTAACCACTAGACCGAGTGGTATTCAACATTATCATTTTAAAGTACAATATTAATAAATGAAAATTTTCCTTACCCATGACATAGTCCGGATCTAATAACTACTTTCAACCCATTACGAGCTGAATTTTTTGGTTGATTTAGAGTAAGTTTACCACAATTAATAAAAAAACAGTTATGATAAATTACAAAATATTTATTGCAAAAGAAACCATTTAACACAATAAATATGGGTACTATGATATTATTTAATTTTTTAAAAATGTGTATATCCCAAACCGCACCAAATCCAAATCAACCTATAGTAAATATGGGTACCAAGTACCACAACACTGATAAGCGCATACCCGATATTTGTAAATACCGGGGCAAAGTTGTAAATAAATACAACTTTTCCTTTTTTTTTTGGGTTTTTACTTACATATTTTAATGATCTGATTTACATTATAGTTGATCTGATTCACATTGTAGTTGATCTGATTCATATAATAGTTGATCTGATTTCTCTCCAACATGATCAGAGTTGTCTAAGTCAACTTTTTTTTGTCTTTTTCTGACAAAATTACTAACATACCGGGTGTGGACACTGTTGGCCCATACCGGGTATGCACATATACTTTTTCCCAAGTACCAATGCTTTCTCAATAGTCAATAGTCAATAGTCAATAGTAAATACTCCCTCCGTCCCAAATTATTTGCTACATTTGCTTTATCACAAAGACCAAGGAGGGAGTGGGGACCATTGTCATAACAAGAATTAACAAAAAAGCAACTAGGTAAATTGTGGGACCTATGTATAATATATGGAAATATTTACAAAAACCAAGGAGTGAGTGATGACAAATTTGTAAATAAAGTGTGGGACCTATGTACTATATATGAAAATAGTTACAAATGTAGCAAATAAATTGGGACACACCTAAATGGCAAAATGTAGCAAATAAATTGAGACGGAGGGAGTAGCAAATAGTGGATATATTTTTGTCCTTGAAGCGATTCCTTACAAAAAAGAATGCAATCAAGTTGCATTTCCTCAATTTGTGCCTTATTTTACTACCCAATTTGCAAATTCTAGAAAGAAATTAGCTGTAATTGTTCATCCAAATTGATACCAAGTTGGCTATAATTGACCAGTATCAAATTTTATAAATATACTACTACTCTTATGTGTTATCGCAATAAGATAATCACGTGTGCCACGCTATTCTTAGTTCTTACATAGTACCCCTTCCATTTTCCATATCTTTCAAATATCCTCTCTTTTCTCTCTCTATCTCTCTGTTTTTTCCATTGACCTTTACTACAGGTATGTTTATACTACTTTTCTCTCTTTAATGGGGTTCAAATCTTGAATTATTCATTCTTCTTTTCATTTCATTTCTTCATGCTGCTTTTTCTTTCTTTAATAATTACATATGGGTGGGTGAAATCAGTTTTTTGTGCAATGAAGGAGGAATTACAACTCTGTTTATGCTAAATTTGGTATAGATTACATATGGGTTTTGTACCAATTTCTTCTTTTGTGTTGAGTCTTAAGAAAATGATGTAAAGATTGTTGACATTTTTTCTGAATTAGTCCCAAATGATTTGTGTAAGAATATGAGCAAGTTACAAGTTTGGAATTTTCATGCAAACAGCATCAGAATAAAGTGTGTTTGGAAAAGATATTAAAACAATGGAGGTTTCTTTAATGCATTAATTGAAGCTGTTATATGTTTAACTTTATCCCTGATTTGTTAGAGATTGTGTTGTTTGGCAATCGGTTAGCAGCTGATAGCTATGTATTAGTATATGAACTCTATATCTAGGAGGTAATATATGAGTATGCTAGCAAATCGTCGGATTTATGTTACACCCAAGACGCACTCTTTCTTAAATCGTCATTAACTATTGGGTAAGGTCGTAAGGAGACACAATAATGCGAAGGTAGATGTCTAAGAAGTGACTTATTTTAAATTATTTTGAGTGGCAAGGTATTTGGTGGATCTTAGGCTTCGTTTGGTAGGTAGGGTGTAAAACGTTTTCCTGAAAAATTGTTTTCCTCTATTTTCAGTTTTACATTGTTTGGTTGGTAAAAGAGTGTAAAACCATTTTTCCTTGGGGTAAAATTACTCTCACAGTGATGGAAAACCATTTTCCCTTCAAAATGAAGGGAAAACTGTTTTCCTTAGCTCTCTTGTATACTCCTCTTACTACTTCCTTACTTTTCCTTTCATTTCATCATTTTTCTTACATGGAACCAAACAACGAAAAACTAATTTTGGAATTGTGTTTTACATTGTAAATTATTTTTCATGAAAATCATTTTACACTGTAAATGTTTTACGCCCTATCAAACGGAGCCTTAATCATAGAGCTAATTTAAGTTTCATGTGAGAAAATGAGTCATAATTAGGATTTGTTTATGCAATTCCCAAAATTATGATATGCTAATACCAATACTACAATGTACTCCATAATTTGCATTGCCATTTGTTGGGCTACTTCTATGAAGTGACAGCTTGAATTGTTTGTTAGGTTAAAGATGTTATAACAAGTTAATTTTGGGTAATGTATGAGGTGGATTTATGGGAAAGATAAGTCTAAAATTGTCCTCATTCAGTGGTGGCAATGTCATCAACTTCAATTTGCACCACTTTTCATTTGGCATCTGCAATTAGGACAGCACTGTTTTGTTAGCATCCAAAAATCTAAGCAACTTGTGAGTTTTGATTCTTGTGGTGTGTTTAATAGACAGTAAAAAAGAGACTAAAGATATTGAATTTTAGCTTTTGTGAGAAAAGATCGATGTCAATGTTCATGATAATGCTTGTCCACCTCCAAACATTTCCTTCTCGTCATAAAAATTTATTGCATCTGTTACTGCTTTCTAAAGTACCAATGAAAAATTCTGAAGAAAAACTCGTGTTTGAGGATAAAGTTCCATTAGAACAAACATTGGCCCGGTTTTTTCTTATAGATATATTTAAAAGTCATTACAAGTACCTCAAGGAGCTGGTTGGTTTGAGTGTCTGTGTGTGTTTGTCCATCTTATGACTTAGATGTCTTGTATTTCTTGAAAAAGTGATTCGATTGATGGGATTTGGTATGATACTTATGAGATTGATGGGCTCGATGAGATTAATATTCAAATCTTTTTTCTTAGAATATATTGATTTGAACCCATTAATGGAACTACCACCCACTAGCATGTTGTCGTCAGAAGCAGATTCCCATATATCTTATAGGGAATCTCCTAATTGTTCCAAAGCAACCAAAAAGAGATTCTTTAACAAGAAGATATTCGGTTCCGATCTAGGATACCTATCCAGAAGTGTGTGTTTGTCCATCTTTTTGCCATGTGTTTGTTGTTGGTTACTAATGTTATTTCTAGTCCTGTTTGCGTGTATAATGATCTACATGGTCCTCTTGAACCATGGCTGTGATTTGGAATTCTGCATCATGCTAGATAACCCAAATTAGATTATTCATTCTTGGCATTGCTTTTTTCTTTTTTCACATTAATAGAGCTGATCAACATTGTATCGAACCCACATATACAGTAGAAATGTAGGGGGTTAGGCACCATTCTGTGACCAGGTCTCGACCGAGTTTTCAGCAATTTTACAGGATTTAGTTACATTTTCTAGTCCCAAAATGAGTTTTTGGTTGGTCTATATTAGCCATAAGCGTGAGCCAACCTAATTTTATAGGATTAGGGATATAAGATCCCAGCCCACTCCCTTGGCCCAATATTTGGCCACTTTTTGCGCAAAAGCCTGGCATCACCTCTCTTTCATACCACCTCTGTAATTTTTTTTTAGATGCAAGCATGCAACATTTGATTATTTTTAATCCACTCATAAAAAAGGCAAATGTTGCATCTAAAGAAAACAAAGGTAGTGTGAAGTTGTTTATCATTATGAACTTATTTTAGTCGTAAATTGAACTTGCGTAGCTATTCTAGCTAGCTTATTATATTGTTATCACTGATCAATTGACTGTATAACTGTATTACCCAGAATGTGGATGCTAAGTTTTGTTAAAATGTCTGCAGCACACTAGGCAGTTAAAATTGTAATGGCTGAGATCAAGAAGATGCCTACTGAGGAAGCGACTCGTGAATCGCTCATTGCGCTATCTTACTCGTTACCTGATAAGTCTCCTAACTCGCCTGATTCTTCAGAGAAGATGACTGAAGTTGATAATGGAGTAACTGATCACAAGAAGAATGGAAATAGCGTGGACTATTGGTCTGATTTGATTTCTTTGTCCTACACATCACCAGATGCTGTAATGCAACCTGAAGTTATAAGTTAGGGCTAAGATCGTATATTATATAGTCTAAATATGTAAACATTGTATGCATGGTTACTCTAACTACTAAACACTGTTTGGTTAAGCTTCATATGATTTGACCAAAAAAATATGAATACTAGTCTCGTTTTATTGATGTCTGTTGGAACTTGGAAGATGGAAATTACATTCTGGTCATAATGTAGCTGACACCTTCAGCTGTATAATTTGTAGTGTACTTACATTTTTTGCGTCTTATATCATAATCTTCGAAAGTAGAAGCTAATGAACTCAAATCTCACACACCCTTTTCAAATTTTGAATTGTCATACGATAGAGTCCCAAATAAAACTTGCAAGTGTAGGAAAATATTCATAATTAAGAGTTCGGAATCATTATGGATTCCACAAATATTCGCAATTAAGAGTTCGAAATCATTATTGAATCCACAACGATTGTACTATATAAGAGTGTGATGACTGCAACAAATTCAGGTGGTGGCCAGGCATCGCTAGGCAAAAGGATAGGGATGACAATATCGAAGAACTAGTGGCAAAAAAAAGTCAACTTAGAGAAGGAAATGATGTATTTGAGGAAGAAATTCAAGCAACAACACAAGTGTTTACAAGCGGCTAGCAAAACAGGCATTGTCATACTTGTTATGCTTTTATTTGTAATGAAGAACTAAATCTTAATGTACGAAATTGCGTAAATTGTCAGAATTAAGATTTTAATTGCAGCGTTCAATCAAAAACAGTATTGGTAAAAGATTATGGTATATACATAAGAGACAAAAAAAGGTAAGGAGACTACAAATAATACTGATTGAGGTTTTTAAATAGCAACCTAAACAATGCCCAAAAGCTACACTACGAAAGTTATGAAAAAAATTACCTGTAACAAGTACTTTTAGTACATTATTGATAAACCTCAAGAGTATTTAATGCATTAAGTTTGCACCCCTAATATTAAACTGGTGTCATTACTCAGTCATGACTTTTGGTGCATATATCGAAAATTTCAGGAATATTTGGTACATTTCTAAAACAAAAGCACCTAAAATCTGTCATTTTGTTGGGAGGTGGACTTGACTTCTTCGTAGTCACCTGCATGAAAACTTTTACAATAATAACTCATAATAGAATTGCATAGAACTACATCATTGGACTGGGCCTAAGGCCCATAAATCATATACTTCTAATCATCAACTTGACACACCTAACACCTTCATTCTAAACCCACCAATTAAGACTTCTTAAAAAAGGTTTAGCCATCTAAGAAAATGCTCCATCCTTTTTTTAACTTACTATATATATATATATATATTTTATTTTTATTAGAGAACTCTTACCTCATTAGTACATGAAAGAAGACAAATATGATATGAGGTCTTGTTAAATTTGTCTTATAATATCAACTTTTATAACATATAATAATTATCTTAATTAATAAAAGATATTAAGGGTCAAAAATATTGAAGATCGTACATAAGTAAATGTAGTAAGTAAAAAAGACAAGAGGAGTAAGAAATTAAGAGAATTAGTGTTTCTTCCAATTGATATCTGAAGAGACTTTGATGGCAGAGGCTATAAATCCAATTGTACTACTAAGAATTTAAAAAATTCTTCTTCGGTTTCGATATAGATTTTACGGTTTTGTCAATTAAAAAAATGTTACAATGCCTGTTAGATACTACTAAAGTCAAAGAGTATCAACCTCTTCCATCAGCCAGCCGAGGTTTGCATCCACCATCATCAGCACTAAGCCACTAACCAGCGACGCGCCCCTTTCTACGCGCTTTTATTTCGTTGTAATTTATGTTTGTATCAGGTGGATTGTACGCGCTCTTAAAGCTCCTTTAAATTATGTATTTGTTTTTGTTTTAGTTTGGATTGTATTAGCATTAGGTTGTACTTCCTCTTTTAATTAATGTACGATTTTTCGATGTCAAAAAAAAAAAGTCAAAGAGTATGAGTCTTTTATTATCTATCTCTATTATATAAGTCAAGGGAGGAGGTGTGGTGTCCTCTTTTGAAGTGACTAAAATACCCTCTAATAATTTAAAACAATAATTTTCTTTTTATGAAAAATTGAAAATTGAGAATCAATGACTTGCCGTATGAGTAGGTCAAAAATGGAATATGCAATACCATTAATAACTTGAAAAACTAGATTGACACAATCAATTCACGAAATCAATTAGAATTTTCAACCAAAAAAAGTTAGCAATATATCGTGATAACATAATATTTTATATTTACAAAGTTCAAACAATGTGGTTTATTAACATTTATAATTGTTAAAGAACTATACTAAAGTTGCTGAAAAGAAAATTATTAAATTATCGACCAAATTTTACAGTGACGGTATTGAACAATTAAAAATCATTCGCCTTTAATTTAAAAAGATAATAACATGATATACGGAAGAACCTCAATAATTTACATCACTATCCAAATAATTTTAGATAAAAAAAACATGTTCATATATATATAACTACATAAGATTGTCCACGCACGCATCGCGTGCATATGCAACTAGTACTATTATATTAAAAGGTGTTCTAAACTATGGAACGGCGCCACGTAAACTAGTTATTTTTTAAATCCTGTGGTGCAAAATACATTTTGGATCTATAAGGAGGATAGCTTTCCTTATTATGGTCCACATTTCGGAAGCAAGTGATAGACTGATAGTTGCAGTTCTGGTAGCTTTAGCCTTTAGTGTATCAAATTTGGTGGGTGAGGAATGTGCCTTTTTGGAATAGCAAAGTTTGGCATATAGATAAAGTTGTACAGGAGGTGATCGATGAAAAAAAAGATAGTATAGATAGAATTCTTTCATTTTTGCCCCAAAAGAGATTACACAGAGATATAGATTGGTTTAGCTCATGATTTATGAGTGGATTCTGGGTTTTGTAAAATGACAGCTCGTCATTGTTGGTTCTCTATCCTTGCTTTTTGCCACGTTCATGCAAAGATATAGATTGTTAATGATTATAAGTAGAGGTGGTCATTAGGCAGTAACCTGACTCAACCCTAAACCGACCCGTCAAAAGATCAACACAGCTTGCAACTTCAGATGATTGGGTCCGAACCGACCCAAAACTGGACAATAAAATAGGTTCTCGTGGTCAGATAGATGAGTGAGGAAACCGGTCCGGCCCTAGCCATGAATCGGACAGTTAACCACACTCAGACATGGATCATACCGTAAATCGTACTCAGCACTGAACCGACCCGTCAAACCAATGGAGAAAATGCATAAAAATACTTCATCGTCGCTCGGCCCAGTTATAGAAACACTAGTGTAGATGGACGATATCAAAAATTATTTATTGCAAATGCTAGTGCAGATACAATTAAAATTTAAAAATAAAACGCATTTTCATTTACGTGAAAAAGAAACACCAAACCGATTGGGCCATAACTGAACTGGCCCAGCCCGACACGAGCCATGAACCAAATCGAACAAGTTCAGGTTTGAGAAAACCTAACCCTGGACCTAAACTAAACCGGAGCTGTTAGCTGATCGGTCCAATTCAAGTTAATGCTAAGTTGAACTAGCTCGACCTACGAACCGACACGGAACCGGTCCAGCCGGTGGCCATGTTTAATTGTAAGTATGAAATACAACTTACTCTTATATATAGTTACACGTAAAAAAGTTTCACTTATGTGGTATTGTGGACCGTTATTGCTTCTTTCTCTCTTTATTTCTCTTAGTTTACCTGTCATTTCTATGTGCGATACTTATTTATATGCGGAAGATATATAAATCAAGAATGACTATAACTATTATTTCAACTATTAAAGAACAATGTGGTGAGGGAAAATAATTTATCTTGGCATATGTATTCTATAACTATTGGATTTTTTTTTTTCAATTTTTTCTACTCTAATTTCGGTTTTAGGTATGTGATCCTAAACCCGCTACTAATCGTACATTTAACTTAGTTGTGGTTCACATTGGAAGTGAAATTAACTAGTTCCAACTTAAGTATTTGAAACCACCAAATATGCTCCCAAAGAATCCACAATTGGGAGTTCCTAATTACTAATTAGTTTTGATACTGGTGTTGAAATCTTTGCTCACCCCTAGATACAAGTCCTTTATCTAATTATCACTTAACCCATTTCATCATATAATTGTAGTAAATGCGAAATCAACATTATTTCAAGATAAGAAGAAGCGCCTTAATCGGACCGAAATCTCGCACATGTCAACTTGGTCGAGGTTTGCAAGCAAGACCTCTTGGAAGTAGGGGGGAATGGTAAGGGGAGATCCCCACCTCCAAAATACTTCTAATAGTGTTTAATCCCACAATATCAAGATTGTGAGATACAAACTAAACCACTAACCAAATACTACTTGGTAAAGCGAAATCAACATGCAAACTATGTAAGAAGAACATCTCAAATACAAGATTATGCCATATAAAACCCAAAACATCTATAAACATCCCAAAACAAAAGACGAGTAAACTAAAAAAAAACAAGTAAACTAATAAAAATCGGAAAAAATACTATTTAAAAATACTAAGTGGAATGAACAAGGACAATATGCTTGAACAGGAAACCAAAACAGAGGGGATGAAATATAATTTATAGAACCAGACAAACCAACAAGGCAAACAAAAGCTTTCTCATCATCTATATAAGCTAATCTTTGCTCCCTTTTTTATTTAACTAAAAAAATCTCTCCACCTCCAAAGCATCTTTTTCCCTTACCTTAATTTCTTACCCTTTTTAAATACATTTTTCCTACACTTACAAAATTCTGAAAAACATGGAGTTAAATTTGATTTCATGGGTAACAGTTTTAATATTGGGGTTAATTTGGGTGGTAAATTTGGTGCTTAAAAGAGTAAATATTTGGTTGTATGAATCAAAACTTGGGGTAAAAAGACATAATTTACCACCAGGTGATCTGGGCTTGCCTTTGATTGGTAATATGTGGTCCTTTCTGAGAGCTTTCAAGTCTGATAATCCTGATTCATTCATCAACTCTTTCTTCATCAGGTGAAGGTCATTTTCACTTTCTCTATTTTCTAAGTTTATCTCTTTCTATATATCTTTTCTCATATTTAATTATGGCATTTTTATCTTTAGTCATTCAAAGTTCTTGTTGGTGTGACTAGTGAGTAGTGAATAGTGAGTGTGGTCTTGTGGAGCTTTATTTTGTTCTCATTTAATCAAGATTGTGTTATGTAGATTGTGGCCTTGTGGTTGTGGGGCCTTTCTTAGTGTTTTGTAGAAGATTACACTAGTTTATTAAATATGCGATTTGATATATGCAGTCGTTAAGGGTAATAATAATCTTTGAATATGTTTTTTAAAATGGTGGTATTAATATAAATTTTATGGCTAATTTTCTTATGATATAATATAGTTGATTTTTTTAATAATAAGAAAAAAGGAAATATTAAAAGATCCATCTTTCAAGGGGAATTTCTAATGCGTTGTTTATTTTATGGATTAATAATAAAAAAGTATCAATTAGATATCATACATTCACAATCCAATCAGTTGTCTTATTAGCTTCTCTAAAAGTATGCTTCATTTTCCATTGTCGGAAAACTGAGCAAAAGTTAAATGTCTGTAAACTATAGAAAATAATATATGTTATGAAATTGTTTTCCCATGTAAACCTTTTGTTTAGTATGTGGGGAAATTGGTTAAATTACTTCTTATATTTTTGCCAACTCGTATATAACTTCATATTTTTCCAATTTTAAAAATACTTTCTATGTTTTCTTATATTAATCAAGTAATGATCTATATTACATGCAAAATCTTATTAGGTTCATTTTACACATTTGTCACATATTTTACTAAGATGAAAAAATATAAAATATGTGCAAATATAAAATTTGCAAAAGAAGGTGAAAGAGTTGACCTAGTTGTAGGTGAGCCTGAAAGCAATATGCTTCGTATTGCATGTAATTGAATTACAATAAATTTATTATTCACCCATGCATAAATATCCTTTTTATATTATTTTGGAAATTTTTTTATGCGACCATATTAAGTTTGTTTTATACAACTTATTTTAACTTACCTAAATTCATCAAAATTAAGCAGAAGTATATAAATTTATTGGAAGTTATTTTATGAAGTGTTAAAAACTTATCTAACCGTATATGAACTAATATGAAATTATGTAATTTTTTTTTTTTTTTGAAATAAGTCAAAATAAATTAAACAATATATGATGTTGGAGTTATAATTTTATACCATAATTATCTTAAGAGAAAGTAGAGTAATCCAAAGAATTAAGACAGTGACTTTACCAAGAAAGAGGGTAACTCATAAAAAAATGAGGTCTGGTCCAGGGTTAGTGTGGACCGACCGACCGAGACCATACAGCCATACTAGATTTTGTTAGCAAGCCGGCAGTTAATGTCTCTATATGTTCATGTTTCTTTCTTTGTGTTTTAAGCCTTCAACAGACAATTTTTACGGCTGAAAAAGACCTTCTTGGCCCCATTTTGACTAAAACTTATACTAACATGGTTGCTAGCTTTGCTTACTTCTATTCTATCCTTGTTAGTCGGTTATTGATAGCATAGTACTCTCTAGTGTCTCTGTTTTTTTCCCGTTTCCTACCGACTTCGACGAGTGGACTAATCTCCTGTGGGAGTTTGTATGGGTATCTCAAAGGGCGGTATTTCTTTCAGTTGGGATTTTTTCCATACCCAAGTCTCAAACACGAAACCTTGATTAAGGAGCGAGAGACCCTTAACCACTCACGCCAACCCCAGTTGGTTAGTCTCTTCGTTTTTTAAAAGAACAGTCTCTTTGTTTTCTTCTAATAGTTAGACTTTGTTTTTGGACGATTCACATTATTAGCCACTTTGACTATCATTTGTGTTTCATACATGTATTTTGAAATATCAATGTTTTATAATTTTTATAAATATATCATTAAAAATATTAATGCTTAAAGTTTTGTATCAACGAGAGTGAAAAAAATAGTGTAATTAGATAAGAATAAATGGAATATTCATTTTGTTTTCATTGAATAAAGTACGTCGATCATATAGATTTAGAGCTTGAATTTTCACCAATATATAAGAATAAAACATTATTGTATAAATTTATGTTTCATTTGTTTTACTGTGTGTTTTTACAAGTAATACTATGTAATTAAATATTAATGATTGAAACTTGTATTGATAATTGTTAAAAAAACAACCCGAAAGTACGAAAAAAGAAGATTTGACCATAATTGATCGTTTGAGGTCAAAGGTTAAATAATTTAATTTTTTCCACAGGATTGAATTATTTAATCCATAACACATCAAAGATAATACTTGTAATTTATTTAAATTTTACTTTATAGAAATTGTATAGGAGTAGCATCCTATGTCAAGTCCCCTCAAAAAAAAAAAAATCCTATGTCAACAAGTGAAATACAAAAAAACAAATTCCATAGCATATCTTGATAAGATTATATAGTAGTAGCTAAAATTAGATGATTTTGACAACTCAAAAGCAAGCTTGGCCATACCATTATAGTAGTAGCAAATAGCAATTCCATGATTCCATCTCCATTCCCTATTATGGACAGATTCATTTTTATTTTCATTTGAAGAACACGTACAAACATTTTTAAGGCCATAAAAAGACTTGGAAGTTGCTTTAGCCTTTTGGAACTTGGAAGGAACGGGAGCTAACATTGTTAAGGTGTTGCAAAGCATTCGTCATTAACTCGTTGTGATCATAGGCCGGGCATCCCTTAAAAAAAATTGTCCATTGATCGAGCCGGACCAATATTTGAGCCAAATTTTTATGTCTAAAGCCCGGTATTTTGGGGCAAAATCAGACCGACAAAAATTTGGACTAAAAAATCGCATCGTGTCCGAAACCGGGCAAAAAAACTACCCAATTTTGGAAATTTTCGAGCCGAGCTAATTTGACCACCTTTAGTTTACATAAATTCACGAACGACGTCAGACGTCCAAATGCCTTCATTCTAAAAACTAGTAGGTTCTAAACAAGTTAGAAGTTTCACATTAAAAAAAAATCAATACTTTAATCTCTCTTACACTAGGGTTGAGTATGGGTCGAATACTTGAACTAATATATTATTCGACCGAGTATTTGATAACCAATAACACTTAAAACGATACTCATGAACTGAACCAAAAAGATTTTGGGTACTCGAACTTTGATTACGCGTATTTTCATATCAGATTTCAGCTACCCTATATGATACTCAAATTTGCAAACTTATAACTTTTACTCCTATTTTATATTAATTTACTTGTTATTATTAGATAACTGGGTACCCAATATTACCCTCATCCAATAAATAACTTAAATTTTGGATCGAACACCCAACCTAATAAATTTGAGTGGTTAGAGTATCCAATTATTCTGATCGATTTCTCGAGTTTTCAAATAGTACCGCTCAACCCTATCTCACACCCATGGGCCATGTTCCCCTTTCTCTCTCTTTTTGTCCACTTTCTCACACTTCTTATAAGCTCACACTAAGGCTTGCTAAAAACTTTGTACCAAAATTTGACTAATCACACATGTAGGACAATATGCCATAAATTGCTGAAACAGTGGATGGGCGGATGAATATTGAGCTTACTGCTATGGAAAAAAGGCGTGTGGTTCTCCCTCTTGTGCCTAAGCTATGGCGCGATCCGCATTTGCCTAAAACCTTCGTGGCTCATATGGATCAAAAAAAAAATAAAAAAATAAAGGCAAAAAGTGATAAGGATACGTGGAAAGTAATTATGAAAAGGAAAAGTAAAGAGCATCACGAAATTTACATTAATAGCACCTAATTGGTTAAAACGTGAATGTTAATGACACTTACCATTTTTGGTTAAGTATTATGAAGATTAACCTAATATTGTAGGAATTGCTCTAAAAATCTCTAATTTGCCAAAAGTAGAACTTGGAGTCGTAGTTGAATTCTTATACCTCTTTCGTTTCATAATATTCGGTACACTTTTCATTGTGAAAATTCACATTACTTGCTACACTTTCTTTTTGGGCAATAAATTCTCTCTATCTCTCTCCTTTCATATGGATCCATTTTCTTTTTACTATCTACCGCTTTCTTCTCAAAAAATTACCTACGAATCCGTGATTTTTATTTTATTTGGTAAGAAGAAGGTCCGGACCCCGCTCGGGTTTTAATGGGCCAGACACTTGAGAGTAGGGGTAAGTGAAATCCCTATCCTCAAAGTGCCACTAGTGAGGATTGAACCCGCCAACCTCAAGGTTGGCAGGGTGCTCTCCTTATTACTAGACCAAGTACTATTTGATAAGTTCGTGAATTGAAAAGTGTAGCGAGTAATATAAAATGGAAGAAGTATGTGGATTTGCAACGTGAGGGATGTGGACAATGAGGTAGTGAAAGGGAATCCGCACTTTTGTATGGGTTTTGTTCTTTTGGACCGTTTCACAGTTTCAGCCAAACACTCAATTACCAAGACTAGGATGTGTATAAGGTTAGAAATTCATGCTACTTGTTTTTACCCTATTTTTGGGGTAAGGACAAAATAAATAGGAATCAGTATAAATCAGGAAATAATAATTTGAGCCTGCAAATTTTGTCATACTGTTTTGTAGTCTATATGTGGATTAGGTGATGAGTGACGATTGACGAGGAGTGATAATGTAATACCTTTTCCTCATCCCAAAAAAAACAAAATTCTTTTTGTTATTTTAAAACGGCATATTTTGAAAGACACCGTCTCAAGTCCCATTGAGTTTTGAATTTGTTTGGTAAGAGACGACATACTTTTAAAATTAAATTTAGGCAGTAAGAGAATTAGTCCAATAGTGACTAGGTTAATTTCTTTCGATGACTAGTTTAATTCATTTAATAACTAGGTTTACTTTTACATTAAAATTAGACCGTCTCTTCTTATAATTTTTGTTGACTTTTATCTTTCTACTTTTTTGATTTCATCAAAATTACGCCAAAAGTTAAAGATAAAAATGAAAATAAAAATTATATGTTAACAAAGGTTAAATTCAAATCGTTGCAATGAAACAAAGAGGAAGTACAATGGTTGACTTTGTTGTTGCATTTCAAGTTTCAATCAATTTGCTAAATCTGAAAGTATCTTAAAAGTTGCAAACTTGCAATAGTGCGACAGGTCACAAGGGGACAACTTTTTATGATGGGTGTTAGAATCAAACTCGTAACTTCCCCGTTTAAACGTAATCTAGACATAATTGTATGATTGTATCATTTTCTTTTTTACGTTAGTTGATACATAGTGTCAAAGATTAATATATGAATGCAAAATGAAAGATTTGTTTTAAGGTTGTTCACGAAATCACGATAGACTAAATTGTATGTTTACGTGTAACAAATTTTTTTCTACTTTATTTAGAGGCTTCCTTTTTTTTCTTTATGTACTAAAAATGTGAAATCTCAAATCCTTAGACTTGTCTGAGCGTTACAGGTAGGGTTGTTTAATGTCGGATATCGGATCCGAAATCGGATCGGAGGAATTTTGATCTGAATCTGATCCAAAATTTTCGAAAATCCGAACTTTTCGGATCGGATCACCAGGTTTTCAGATTGGGTCGGATACCTGGTTTTCGGATCGGATCACCGGATTATCGAATCGGGCCGTTGACATTTTTGAAAAATCCGATCCGAAAACCCGAATGTTTTTGGATACCCGATCCGAAATATCCGAAATTTTAAAATCAGATCGGATATCCGAAATAGCGGATCGGATCGGCGGATTTTCGGATCGGATATTTTTGAACAGCCCTAGTTACAGGCACCTTGTGTGAGATAAGGTAGCAGAATGTTGAACAAAATAATGAAATTTGATAATCAATGCCCAAAACCAATAAATTTGTGACTAATCTGTTATATTTCTAACAGTTCAATAATTGATTCTTTTCTTGTTGTCATACCTTATTCTAGGAGCATATTGATATATGTTGACATGATAAATGATGATGAATACTCCATAAGCTGATAGTTTATAGTTGGGCAGATTTGGTAAAACAGGAATATACAAGGCCTTCATGTTTGGCAGCCCTAGTATAATTGTTACAACAGCTGAAACATGCAGAAAAGTGTTAAATGATGATGAACATTTTAAGCCAGGATGGCCTCTTTCAACTGCAGAGTTGATAGGAAGGAAATCCTTTGTCTCCATTTCTTATGAAGATCATAAGCGTCTAAGGAAGATAACTTCTGCTCCCATCAATGGACATGAAGCGCTAACAAAATACATCGAATATATAGAAGACATTGTGATAACTGATCTGGACAAATGGAGTAGAATGGGTGAAATTGAGTTTCTCACACACCTTCGGAAGTTAACTTTCCGAATAATCATGTATATTTTCCTGAGCTCGGAGAGTGAACCTGTAATGGAGGCTCTAGAAAGAGAATACACAAAACTTAACTATGGTGTTAGATCTATGGCAATCAATATCCCGGGATTTGCTTACCATAAAGCACGCAAGGTATGGTTGATACCACTTATGTTCTTACTACATATAAGCTATATTGGTTGTTTTTATCCATTGATCAGCTATCTGTATTAGTTGTATAAAGATGTTTGGTAATATCGTTTTTGGTTGTTAACTGTGAGTTAACATGTTAATGACCAACTTTTTGGATAAAAAGGCCATTTCAATTAAGGATAGCTAACCATTCTCAAAAAGCTTTACTCAAACTAGTTTTTCGCTCTATACCAGGCTCGAAAGAGACTCGTGGCAGTGTTCCAATCAATAATAGATGAACGAAGGGCGCTAAAAAGGGATGGAGTAGCTATCAGAGCCAAGAAAGATATGATGGATGCTTTGCTCGAGGTTGAAGATGAAAACCGAAGAAAATTGACTGATGAAGAGATTATTGATCTTTTAGTAATGTACTTAAATGCTGGACATGAATCCTCTGGTCATACCCTGATGTGGGCTACTGTCTTATTGCAACAAAACCCTGAATTTATGCAGAAAGCTAAGGTATAACAACATTTCTAAAGTTGCACTTTAGTTTATGGCATTGTTTACTATTTTCTGTTCACATCATCTTTTCCAAAGACTAATGATTATTTTCAGGTGCTTAATTAACAAATTTAGTATGTTTGAAAACTGATAAATATTTCCAGGCTGAGCAAGAAGAGATTGTGAAAAGAAGGCCTGCAGGACAGAAAGGACTAACACTGAAAGAAACCAGACAAATGACATATCTTTCCCAGGTGAGTACTCATGAGAAATGATAATAATATCCTCAAAAGGTACTGAATTCTGTACAATAAAAGTTTGTCTTGTAAGAGACCGCCTACTTTTAAATTAAAATTAGGTAATGGTAAGCCCAATATTAAAAAGAGAATTAGCCCAATAGTGACTAAGTTAATTTCTTCCAGTCACTAGTTTAATCCATTCAATAACCACAACCATCTAGTATACCACCGCATTCACTTGCAATACCACCTTTAAAACATACTTTCCAACTCTATCACAACCATCCAAAGTACTACCATTGCACCTAGATTTGGGAATGGCTATTGTCTGGGCCAGCACCCTGACACGAGTTTGGCCTGGTCCTGCACGATGGTGGGTTGTGTATGGACATCATTCTTAAAATTTACCATGAGCTTGATGGGCAAGTCTGTTCAATGATGGACATGTGGGTCGGACCATGCATGGCAGCATGGGTCCCTAATGTGCAACATTGGCACGAGCATCGACTCATGCTGGGACCAATCCGATGAGGTAGTGCCCAAATCTAATCGCACCTATCCAAAAGGAATTAGCTTAACTAGTGAGCATGAGGAAAAGATTTATGTGGATCCCACACCAAGTGCATGTACCAATTGCGCCCTCTCGCTAGTTATTGGAGATTGTTGGAGAATGGTTATCTATATAGTCTTGCTACCACAAGTCTACAACTATTATATCTGCTAACTACTTACATTGCAAGTTTGCTAATTGTGGAGTATACATTATGACATTTAGGTAGTAGATGAAACACTTCGGTGGTTAACATTCTCATTCGTCGTCTTCCGAGAGGCAATTTCAGATGTGAAGATAAATGGTCAGTACTACATCAACTCTATAACCTTTTGCTATTCACTCCTTGTCTCCTGAGTACCCTAAAAACAGTACAGTCACTATTTTACAAGTTACATAGAGATCAACTCTTCACAAGGCATTCATTCAATCAGTAGTTTGGTTTTGTGTGCTTTTAGCATATAAGTTAGCATAAGAAAGCTGTGCATGATTTCAGGTTATACAATTCCTCAAGGATGGAAAGTGTTGGTGTGGTTTCGAACTTGTCACTTGGATCCCGAAATCTGGCCTGAACCTATGAAGTTCAATCCTTCTAGATGGAATGTAAGTTATTTCTTGTAGTTTCTTCCTCCCTTTTACCTCATTAATTGTTAAGTTTATGTAACAAAAAAAAAAAGCTGATCAACAAATGGAGTTATCTTTTCTACAGGACCTTGTCCCTAGAGCAGGAACTTTTCTTCCCTTTGGTGCTGGGAGCAGGTTATGTCCTGGAAATGATCTGGCGAAGTTAGAGATTTTGATTTTTCTTCATTATTTTCTTCTCAATTACAGGTAAACCATTTCGAAGATAATCAAATTTATGATTTATACCCTCTATTCTTTTTAATTGTTACACTTGCTTTTTCATGATTTCTAATGGACGTGTGAGACCATTCATGCACATCTCTATTTCATATTACTAATTTTATACAAAGTTGTCGTAGTATGAAACGCAGTAACATACCATAATAAATCTAACAAGACTGGTTTTGATATTTATACTAGTGAAAATTTACTGTCAAAATCTGAAAACTGTTACCATAAACGGTAAGGTGTAACGATTAAAAAGAAACAGATGTGATATTATGATGCTTTAAGTCTGATTATTTATGGTAAGATCGTGTTTTCTGCAGGCTAGAAAGAGTAAATCCTGATTGCGCGGTGCAATATTTACCACACAGAAGACCAAAAGATAACTGCTTGGCAAAAGTCATAAAGATTTGAGCTTCTTCTCAGTTGAATATGCAGAAATTGAAGCATGGATTAGTAACATAAATAAAAATGACAGATTGAGAGGCCTTTACATGAATTACATAGGGACTCAGCTTATAACAAATAACTATAGTGATAAGATTAATATTGGTAGAGTGGTCCTATGAATGTAATAAAGTATGTTGATTATGATGAATCCATTCCACTTAATTTAGTTTTTTCTTCTTCTTTTGATCAGAACTTTACATTGTTTGTTTGTGCTCTTTTTCTATCTTAAATACTTGTTCCATTTAAAGTAACCTAAGGGTGATAATGGACCGAGCCGGACCGCGCCTAAAAAAACGCTCATTGGTAGGGACAAATTTTTGTATCCAAGGCCCGCTATTTCGGGCTGGACCGAGCGGGTTTTCCCAAAAGCCCGGCCCAAAGCAAAAAAATTGAACCGGACCCGACTGCAGGTCAAAAAATTCTTCTCCAAGACTCCAAACCCACCCAAAAATCGGGCCGGGTTGGACTTGATCAGCTCTACAGTAACCTAATCCTTTGTTCTCCTCTCTAATTGGATCTCAGATAAACATTCATCCAACAATTTAAGAGGGGAGGGAGATGGAACATAGTTGAACATCTTACATTCTATGTTCAACCAAACAATCACTTAATATTACTATTCATTTTCGTGTTATATGGAAAAAAAATTATGCATTTGTCAATTATGTTTTTATTGATCGAAGGGGATGTAGGAGTGATTGCCCACTTTTAAATTTTAATGACTAAAATTTCCTTTGTGGCCTTACTTAAACCCCATTCATCAAATGTCTATATATTATATTATTGCCTAATTATTATATACAACTACATACATTTTTTTTAATGTTTTATTAATTTAAGGTTATTACTATGAAATCAATAATCAATATTTAAAATATAACATGTCCAATGTGTTCTTTTTGTGAAAAATATCAATTTTTAACGCGAACTTTTTTAAAACAAAAATCGATTTACAAATTTCAATGCTAAAGTTACAAAAAAAAAAC
Source organism: Beta vulgaris subsp. vulgaris (assembly GCF_026745355.1). Classification (NCBI taxonomy): domain Eukaryota; kingdom Viridiplantae; phylum Streptophyta; class Magnoliopsida; order Caryophyllales; family Amaranthaceae; genus Beta; species Beta vulgaris. Next base: position 55,476,960 of record NC_079202.1, on the reverse strand, counting down.
CACGAAACCTTGAAAACCACAACCTTATCGTGGTGTTTACTGACTATGAGTTCTCTTTGGTGCTTTGTACAACAAAAGGCCACGGGTAAGGCTTGGTGTTAGATGAAAACCACGACTTGGCCATGGTGTTCATTGGCTACGAGATTTTACTTGTTTTTCTACTCGAATTCGGTTTCTTATTTCATTATTTTTTCCTTTTAACCCTGGTATAATATGTTTGAGGCCGTTTATTCACTGTATGCTAAGTGAAAAATATATTTTCTTAGATTTAGAGAAACTAGAAAACCCTAGGGAAAGATTAGAGAGTTTAAAGAGATTAAAAACTCTCCTTATATCATCATCTCATATTCAAAAGTCTTAGTGAAGTGTTCGTAGTTTTCTGCCTATTCAATGATTTCCACGTTAAATCTTGTGCGTTCTTTATTGCTTTAATTTCATAATCTCGTCTGTTATACTTCGATTCTTCGATTTGTTACTGCATGGGATACATATTCTTAACAACGCCTATAATAACTATACATCTATAAACAAATTAAGAACTCTCCTTGTATCATCATCTCATATTCAAGACTCCTAGTGAAGTATTCGTGGTTTTCTCCCTATTGAAGAGTTTCCACGTTAAATCTTGTGTGTTCTTTATTGCTTTAATTTCATTAATCCTGTCTGTTATACTTCGATTTTCGATTTGTTACTGCATGCGATACATATTCCTAACAACAACGCCTATAATAACTATACATCTATAAACAAATTATGAATTTGCACCCGAAACAAAAATTATAATTTATAAATTTTGACCTTGCCTAATAATTAGTGTGAACTCATCTCAATATGAAACCCAAGACATCTTCACATAGGGGATTCAAATCAAGAAAGAAATAATTTATGCTAAGCCAAAAGACATGTATCAACTAGAAAAGGAAAGAGATAAAAACAAATGAACCTAGAAATCGTGTTCCAAATGGAAACAACAGTCCATAGAGGTGCAGAGACAACTGTTTAAATATAAATGTATGTAAAACTGCAAAACCAAACAAAACCCCAAGTTAAAGTTTTGTTCATCATCAATATAAACCAAATCACCCCTATAAACTACAAGTTTGTACATTGTACATTTGTACTTGCTTTTGTATTGTGTGTCTTTTGGTTTTGTGTAAGTGAAAGATGGAATTCATCTTTGTTTGTCAGGTGACAATCTTCATAATGGTGTTTATTTGGGTACTACATTTGGTGCTTAGAAGAGTAAACATTTGGGTGTATGAATCTAAACTTGGGGAAAAGAGACATAGTTTACCCCCAGGTGACTTTGGCTTGCCTTTTGTAGGCAACATGTGGTCTTTTCTTAGAGCCTTCAAGTCCTCTAATCCTGACTCCTTCCTCAATTCATTTGTCAGCAGGTTATCCTTTTATCTCTTATCTCTTATCTCTTATAGGATTGTTATGCTTAATTCTACATTATGTTGATAGCGTCTAGGTTGCACATAGACGGGTACGGGTGCAGATTGGGGCATGGGGGACAGAAAACGGCAAGATTTTGAAATTTTAGGAAAGGATACGCGTACCCATACAGGATATATATCGTATCGGGTACGGGTACGAGTATGTGACATAGAAGAAGTACCCATGCTATATAGGATAGAAAGAGGTGGCTAGTAGACTGGTTTAGCCTGAGCCGAAGCGCATGTATATATTGTCACGCACGTCTTTTAATATATTTGTATAGATATAAGAAAAATGTGGACTAAACACTCGGCTCATCTGGAACCCGCTCATGCTCGAGTTCATTTTTCTTGGCCGAGACCGATCTTGAACCAGCATATATGCCTAGACCAGCCCACTAACCACCTCTACCGTATACAAAAGACACACTTCTATTGTTAATCTCATTGGTTGCATCATGGATGTTATTTTTGGTTACGATATTTGCTATTCTAAATTTCTTCATATAATGACATTTGACACTATGATTTTACCAAACAGATTTGGCAAAACAGGACTTTACAAAGCGTTCATGTTTGGGAGTCCAAGTATAATAGTGACCACACCTGAAATGTGCAGAAAAGTGTTAAATGATGATGAACATTTCAAGCCTGGTTGGCCTCTTTCAACTACAGAGTTGATTGGTAGGAAATCCTTCGTCGCCATCCCCTATGAAGAGCATAAGCGTCTAAGAAGGTTAACTTCAACTCCTATCAATGGACATGAAGCACTATCAAATTACATAGAATATATTGAAGATATTTCAAAAACTACTCTGCATAAAATGAGCATAATGGGAGAAATTGAGTTTCTAACTCAGCTTAGGAAGTTAACTTTCCGTATAATCATGTACATTTTTCTGAGCTCAGAGAGTGAGCCTGTAATGGAGGCTCTAGAAAGAGAGTATACAACACTAAATCATGGTGTTAGAGCTATGGCTATCAATATCCCTGGATTTGCTTACCATAAGGCACTTAAGGTATGCGCTTATACTTGATACTTGATCTTTTTTCTACTTGTTTTCGTGGAAAAATTGACTTGAATAATCCTGACTTTCGTGCTTTTCATTCACTTTCGCACAAGTATCTCAATTTCAGATTATTTAGGAGTAATAATAAGTTCTGGGGTGACCTCGAAATGATCCAAATTGTTATTGACGCCTTTGTTATTAATCCATTTTGGATTTATGGTGTATTGGAGATTTTGACATTGTGGTTCATTTCAAAAGTCTCCAAAACTTACAATTATTCCGAAATAATCAAAAGTTGGGATACTTGAAGATGTTTGAAACTTTAAAAGTTTCAATTACTAGGAAATCTTTTCCTCTTCATTCCTTTAATCAACAACAATGACTCACACAGTAATATTTTCGTCAGGCTCGGAAGAAACTTGTGGCAGTTTTCCAAAGTGTAATCGATGAACGAAGGGCACTAAAAAGAAATGGTGTTGCTGTCAAAGCTAAGAAAGATATGATGGATGCATTACTTGAAGTTGAAGATGATAATGGGAGAAAATTGACTGATGAGGAGATTATAGATCTTTTAGTGATGTACTTGAATGCAGGACATGAATCATCTGCTCATACCATAATGTGGGCTACTGTCTTATTACAGCAACACCCTGAATTTTTACAGAAAGCTAAGGTACTATATCCCCTTCAAGTGTGCACTTTTTATCCTTTGGCATCATGAGTAGTTCTCACTCTTTCTTTTTATAATATGGACTCGGGTTCGAGCTCGGAACATAAACATCCAATTCAGTTCCAATTCTAAGTTGGGTCACATTTGGATATACTATCAAGTACTTCTATTAGCTTAATTTCGATGAAAATTCGATAATTATGGTTTTGTATACAATTGGGATCTGGGTGCTTTTGTTCAGGTAAACAACACTAACTATTACACTAGTATGTTTCTAAGAACTGATATATTTCAGGCAGAGCAAGAAGAGATTGTAAAGAACAGACCAGTTGGACAAAAAGGACTGACACTGAAAGAAACCAGAAAAATGACTTATCTTTCTGAGGTATAAGCTCATTTTTTCCAATCCCTGTTTCAGATGACTGATTAATTGTGCATACTTTTCTACAATTAATCGCTTCTTCTATGATATTAAGGTCATTGATGAAACACTTAGGTGGGTAACTTTCTCATTCGTCGTCTTTCGAGAGGCAATATCAGATGTCAATATTAATGGTCAGTAAACAGATGAAGCTATCTCATTATTCTTCAGAAAAGATTAGAAGCATATGCATTTGTTTTCTTCTAATCTTTCTCATTTTCTTCTTTATTAAGTTAAATTGACATAATTACAGGTTATACAATTCCTAAAGGGTGGAAAGTGTTGACATGGTTTAGGACTTGTCATCTAGATCCTGAAGTCTGGCCTGAACCTATGAAGTTCAATCCTTCTAGATGGAAAGTAAGTTCAATACGATCGTTATATTTCATCTCTTCAACAAGTTTAGTAATGAGCATAACAATCCTATTCATCCTTATTTTTTGTTTTAATACTAAATTTCTGCGATTTTTTTTAAATGGAAAAGATTTTATTGATTAACAATGAACCCTTTTTTTGTTTAAAGAACCTTGTTCCAAAGGCAGGAACTTTCCTTCCCTTTGGTGCCGGGAGTAGGTTGTGTCCAGGAAATGATCTCGCGAAATTAGAAATTTCAATTTTTCTCCATTATTTTCTCCTCAACTACAGGTAAAATTTGGTGATAATCAAGGTTCTTCTTTACCAGAATTATGCAATGTGTTTTAAGAATTTGTGAGTAAATCATGTTTTGCAGGCTGGAGAGAGTAAATCCTGAGTGCACTATGCAATTCTTGCCACATAGAAGACCAAAAGATAACTGCTTGGCAACAATCACAAGGATCTGAACTTAGTTATGTTTCAAGATTTGCAGACAAATAGAGCAAGGAGCTTTAGTACACATTATTGCAAATGATGCTCAGGCTTAAAATTTTTGGTTATGTATTTATAATTTGCTCGTCTTTCTTGTCACAGTAAGAATATTGCATAAGTGGGCAAACTGCACAATAACCATTGTTGCACATCAAGTTCACACAATATTATCTGTTCATGTTTTGCTTAATGCTCTCTTTGGGAGTACGCAGTGTGTTCATAAGTCACGTCAACTACTTCTATAACAATAATATTCTACAAGTTCACAATAGCTTGTAGTTAAAACCATCATATGATATTACATTGTTCGTCACAAATTAATTGCTAGACTATTATTTTTCATTTATTTCGCAACATAGTAAGTGA